>NW_021963442.1:0-97259 GCF_901765095.1 Microcaecilia unicolor | reverse complement strand
TAGATAGTGCTGGGAGGAGTCGGCTGTCTTGGTACATGTGGGTACCAATGACATAGGAAAATGTGGGAGAGAGGTTCTGGAAGCCAAATTTAGGCTCTTAGGTAGAAAGCTCAAATCCAGATCTTCTAGGGTAGCATTTTCTGAAATGCTACCCGTTTTACGCGCTGGGCTCAAGAGACAGGCAGAGCTCTGGAGTCTCAATGCGTGGATGAGACGATGGTGCAGGGAGGAGGGTTTTAGATTTGTTAGGAACTGGGCAACATTCTGAGGAAGGGAGAGCCTATACCGAAAGGATGGGCTCCACCTTAACCAGGGTGGGAGCAGGCTGCTGGCATCCGCATTTAAAAAGGAGATAGAGCAGCTTTTAATCTAGAAATGGGGGGAAGGCCGACAGTCGCTCAAAAACGCATGGTTCAGGATAAGGTATTTTTCAAAGATATCACCAAAACAGGGAAGATAGGGTATCCTGATAGTGAAGTTGCAAAAGAGACCGTAGTAGATCAGGTGTCCTTAAATAAAAATAAAAATCAGACAAAAGATTGCAAATTAATACTGTCAAGTACTAAGCATGATGTAAATAGGAACAACAAACATAGTCTGAAATGTCTATATGCGAATGCCAGGAGCCTAAGAAATAAGATGGGAGAGTTAGAATATATTGCACTAAATGAAAAATTAGATATAATAGGCATCTCTGAGATCTGGTGGAAAGAGGATAACCAGTGGGACGCTGTCATACCGGGGTACAAATTATTTAGATTGTGAGCTCGTTGAGCAGGAACTGTCTTTTCATGTATGGTGTACAGCGCTGTGTATGCCTTGTAGCGCTATAGAAGTGATAAGTAGTAGTAGTTGTAGTTATGTACTTATGTTATGTAAATAGCTGCTGAAGACAAGGCAGTGTTTTTGGGGAATTTGTGTTTTCTTTTTTTTGAATGGGGGGAAGTTCTTGCGACTGCAGTGGGACTTCCTCATGGACAGCGTGTGCAAGAACTGGAAAAGAGCAACTGGACTGTTGAAACCGGAACTTTTCAAAGCTTATATTGCAGATCCTCATGACAGTAGTAAGAAATATCAATTGCTTCTTACATACTGTCATGAGTATCTGCAAATAAGCTTTCTAAAATAGGCGAGATTGCCCTGAGGCTCCTTCGAAAAATAAAAAACCTCTAAAAAAAATGTCCTAATGCATTTCTATGGGAGAAAGCAGTTCTAGCAACTTAACAGAGATACTGGTTTACTGTAACATAGCAGTTAAAAATTGCACCTTTCAACTGCCTTCCCTCTACTTTTCTGATCACAGACAAACAGAGAGAACCAATACAGATATATACACACACACATACATACATACATACAAACAACAAACAAACAAACAAACACAGATGGCAAATACAGATACACCCACCTGTGCAAAAAAAGAGACAAACTCATAAATATACACAAAGATAAAACGGATACACACTCGAACACAAACACTCTCATAACCAAAACACACTCATTCACATATTCAGAAAACACATGCAAGATACACACATTCACAAACAAAACATCACATAAACACATACATACACAGAGAAGGGTTGGAAATAATGCCATAAAGCATGCTCCTTATATATTTCCTCTATCCTTCTTCTGCTCCTATGCCTGGTAGGCTGGTTCTGACTGCTTTAGATGTATATTTCATTTCCTTTGTTGTAAATTTTTGCTGTGAAACCTAGTGATCAAATTGTACAGTTTTCTTAATGGTTGCTATGTAGAATGACACCTAGTTACTAAATCATGTAGAGGCCCTTTTACTAAAACCCGATAGAAAGCGGGCTTGGACACGTTTTTACATGGGACTTTCCCCCTGCTAATCCCATTTCTAACGTGGCCTTGAGGCTTTTGTCAAAACCCCCCCTTTTTTTCAGATCATGCACTAAAGTTCACATTACGCCGTTACCTGTTTAGGAGATGCTAAGTATCCTGTGTTTAAGTCTGCATGATTCAGTTAATGTGCACTAATGCGACACATTAAGGGGCCCTTTTACAGAGCGGCGGTAGCCCAACGTGGCATACCGCTCGCTCTTTCGGGACTACCGCAGGCCCAATGTAGCCACAGGCGGTAGTCCTGCCCTGAGCGCACACCATTTCGGGGGAAAAGGAAAACCCCCCAGAAATGGCTTGCGGCCGGGCAGTAACCTACGGTAATCAGATCATCATCGAGTGCTGTCCAGTTACCGCTGGGTTAGAGCGGGAGTCCTTTCACCACCTCAGTGGGTGGCGGTAAGGGCTCCCTGTCGCATGGCCATGCAGTAAGAGCTTCTCTTACCACATGGCAATGTGTGCTGGGGGACTTTTTACCCGCTGTGGTAAAAAGGGCCCTGGCGTGTGGGAAAAAATGTCCCCCGCTGCCAGCGCAGGGCCCTTTTTCCCACGCCTCAGTAAAGGGCCCCTAACTGAGTAATGCTCCCTGCCCCATTCCACTCCCATGCCACATCCCCTCTAAAAAAAAGTAACGTGCGCTTAGCGTTTACTGACAAGCAGATTACTGCAAAACGTGTTAATGTGTTTTGCAATAATCATTTCCCACATGTTAAGCACATGTTAGAGCTTAACATCCTTTAGTAAATTGGCCCCATAGTTTGCTACTAGTTGCTATGTGTATGGCCTCCTAGTGGTTGAAAAGCACACCAACATTAATACCTTGGGCCAATGGCACACAGGGGGAATCATCAAGCAGCCTTAGGGTTTAACGAACTTTAATGTGCATTAAGGGAATTAGCACATGCTAAATGCTAACAGCGTATAGGTACAAAGAAACATAGCAAATGTAAGCAGATAAAGATCATATGGCCTATCCGTTCTGCCTATCCATGCCATACTACTCTTCCTATCACTCTCTCTAGAAACCTATGTACTTGTCCCAAGCTCTCTTTGAAGTCAGATATGTTTTCATCTCTACCCCTTCCACTGGGAGGCTGTTCCACGAATTCACCACCCTTTCTGTATTTTCTCAGGTTACTTCTGAGTCTATCTCGTTTCACATCCAGCTTATGCCCCCTTGTTCCAGAGTTTCTTTCAATGAAAGGAGATTCATCTCCTGTGCATTTATGCCTGTAGGTATTTAAGTGTCTCTATCATATCTCCTCTCCCGCCTTTTTTCCAAAGTATACATATTAAGATCTTTAAGTCTGTCACCGTACACTTTATGATGAAGACCACAGACCATTATAGTAGCCGTCCTCTGGACCAACTCCATCCTGTTTATATCTTTTTTGAAGATGTGGTCTCTAGAATTGTACACAATATTCTAATGAGGTCTCACCAGAGTCTTATACAGCAGCATCATGACCTCCTTTTTTCTACTGCCCATTCCTCTCCCTATGCACCCAAGCATCTTCTAGCTTTTGCCGTCGCCTTTTCTACCTGTTTGGCCACCTAAGATCATCATGTATGATCACATCCAAGTCCCACTCCTCTTTCATGCATAAAACATCTTCATCCCCTAACTGTACTATTCCCTCAGCTTTTTGCATCCCAAATGCATGATGCTGTATTTTTTAGCATTAAATCTTAACTTCCAAATACCAGACCATTCCTCTAGCTTACTAAGTCCTTCCTTATGTTATCCACACATCAAGGGTGTCTACCCTACTGCAGATTTTTAGTGTTATCCATAAAGAGGCAAACCTTACCAGACAGCCCTTAAGCAATATCATTTGCAAAATGGTATAAAATGGATTTTGGCATTTAGCATGTACTAATTCCCTTAATGCTTGTTCGCGTTAAACCTAAACGCTGCTTGGTGATTCCCTCCTCAGTGATTAAACTGTAAAATCCATTCTTTGAGATATCAACACACTGTTTAATTTTATTACTATTCTTTCTAAATTTACAGAGCGCCAGATTCTATATATGATGCTAACAGTTACGTGCGTTAAATTGGGCTCACGCCTAATGTAATGTGTGTAATTGAGTAACAAGCCAATCAGCTCTGATAATTGGGTCAAAACAATTGGCAATAATTAGGATTTACTCGCATTTCGTATTCCTAACGTACATACATATTGAGGGCATGGATAGGGGCATTTCTGGGGGCGTTCCCAATGTTATGCACGTTGCTGTAGAATATGACCATCTGCACCTAACTGTAGGTGGCAGCATTTAAGCCTGCTCATAGCAGGTCTAATTGCAGGTGCCTACCATTAGGTGCAGTTTATGCCTAAGCGTGATTCTATAAAGGACGCATACTCTTTATAGAATTGCACTGTGTGTTAAATTTTCAGCACCGATTTTTAGACGCTACTTATAGAACAAACCCTAGAATGCCTTAAGCACTGTTACATTCCAGCTGCTCTTCTCCCTCTTCCCTCTCCTGTCTATGTCAGAGAAAAGCACATACACACACACACACACACACACACACGCACACGATACAGATATACATACTATATACACCAGGAGGGAACACAGGAGTACAAACACATACAAGCACGTGAAGAGGGTTGGAAAGAATTCCATAAGTCTTGCTGCACATGCTTTTCCCTCAGGTTTTCTTGTCATACCACAAAATATGATATTACTGCCGTTCTGAATGCAGTAGTAAATAGAAGCATTAGATACTATTTTGATTTCCTTCATGTGCAGGCTTTGTTTGACCTTAATGATCAAATGCAATGTTTTTTTTATTTTTCTAACACACCACCCACTTATTTTCAATCACTTTGTGGGGATTTTGAATCCAAGAGCAACAGAGTTCCAGTCTCTTAAATCTTGTGTTTGTTTACTGACCTAATTACCTTCATTGCTTCATCATAATAATGAAGCAGAAAATTCTTACTCCCATGCCAGAGGGTAAATAAACCGCAAGCAGAGGTGAGGGATGTTCTAAAATCATCACAACCTTTGCTTTATAGAGTGTAAAACTGAAGAAATAAATGCAAGGAAGATCAGGGATGAGGACAGGAAAAGGAGGAGGTTCAAGGGAAGCAGTTATTAGGATTGGGTGTGATGAGGTGGATACTTCAGGGAGTTATTGTTGAGCAGCAACTCAAATTCTAGTAAAAATACAGATGAAACATGTTCTAACATGTGTTTTAAGATATTTTTCAAATGAAACACCAGCATTTTATATATTGAGGCATCAAAAGACATATGAGAAGAGACCGGGAGGACCTGAATATGTATACCCTAGAGTAGAGGAGGAAAGGGGAGATATGATACAGACATTTAAATACTTGAAAGGTATTAATATAGAAACAGATATTTTCCAGAGAAGGGAAAATTGGTAAAACTAGAGGACATGAATTAAGGTTGCGTAGACTTAGTAATGTCAGAAAATTGTTTTCACGGAGAGGGTGGTTGATGCCTGGAATACCCTCCTGAGGGAGGTGGTGGGAAAAACAAAAAACTGTGACAGAATTCAAAATGGCATAAGATGAAAATGAATGGCTTCTTAAAGGGTTTTCATATGTGTTGCATGTCAAGTGGTGCTTAGATAGCAACTCTGGCTGTATCACCTAAGGCCGGTGCTGGACTGACTTGTACATTCTGAGTGCTGCATATAGCAATCCGGTGGGCTGGAGAGAGCTTTGATGGAAACTCCAGTAATTTGGAACATGAGAACAGTGCCAGGAGGACTTTTATGGTCTGTTTCCTGCGAATGACAAGACAGATTCGGATTTGCTTTGATGGCAACTCCAGTAGTTGGAACAAAAGGACAAAGCCAGCAGACTTCTACGGTCTATGCCCCTGAAGCAACAAAGAAATGCCATGATCAAGTATATAATGCCAGGTTCATTGTTGATTTAATCTAGAATTGAGAATGAACGTGACTGTTGGGCAGACTGGTATGAAGCATTCAGGTCTTTATCTTCTGTCACATTACTGTGTTACTATCCTGCTTACTTTCGGAAAGGAGAAGGCCGCCCCATCTTCCGACACAAATTGGGAGATGGCCAGCCCATCGCCTGAAGCTGGCCAAATCGGTATAATCGAACGCTGATTTTGGCCGGCTTCAACTGCTTTCCCGTCGCAGGCCGGCCAAAGTTCAAGGGGGGCATTTCGGCAGGGTATGGAAGGCGGGACGGGGGCGTGGTTATGAGATGGCCGGCTTGCGGCCGATAATGGAAAAAAGAAGGCCGGCTCTGATGAGTACTTGGCCGGCTTCACTTGGTCCATTTATTTTAGGACCAAGCCTTCAAAAGAGTGCTCCAAATGACAAGATGACCACTGGAGGGAATCGGGGAGGACCTCCCCTTACTCCCCCAGTGGTCACCAACCCCCTCCCACGCAGGTCCCTGAAGCAGTTTAAAAGTGGGTGCAGTGCACCTTCAGGGCAGTGTTGGACCCAGTCCACATCCCACTGCTATCCTGTTACACTTGTGGTAGTAAATGAGAGCCCTCCAAACCCCCCCCAAAACCCACTCCCCACACTGTACACCACTACCATAGCCTTAGGGATTAAAGGGGAGCACCTACATATGGGTATAGTGGTTTTGGGGGGGATTTGGGGTGCTCAGCACACCAAGGTAAGGAGGTATGCACCTGGGAGCTATTTTTGAATCCACTGCAGTGCCCCCTAGGGTGCCCGGTTGGTGTCCTGGCCTGTCCAGGTGGACCAGTGCACTACAAATGCTGGCTCCTCCCATGACCAAAGGGCTTGGATTTGGCCGGGTTGAGATGGCCGCCATAGTTACATTATTGCTGAAACCAAAGCCGGCCATCTCTAAAGCCAGCCCCAAATGTTGAGATTTGGCTGCTCAACCTACTATCGAAACAAAAGATGGCCGGCCATTTTGTTTGATAATAGGGTCAGGATGCCGCTTTGCGGGGCCGGCCTTGAAGATGGCCGCCATATAGATGGCCGTGGCCCATCTAGTATGCACGTTACTATCTTAGAATATCATCAAGACATATCCATATTTTTAGGATAAAGGCTTAAGGGTTGCCTTTTCTAGAAGTAAGAACCTTAAAGAGATTTTACGTCCTGCCCTACAGTGAAAGATGATCTAGCATTGATATGTACAATGAATCAAAGCAGGGTGGTGGGTCACTTTAATGTGGAGCCTGTCAAGTATGCAAAATCACTCTACAGATGAAAGAGATTATTAATCCTGTTGACAACAAGTTTATAAACTAAGGGGCGTTACCAACCGTAGATCTGCATTATGTAGTATCCACCCATTTTGTATGTCCAGTTGTGGAGAGGGTTCATTCAAAAGTGAAGGTTCTAGATTAATAAAAAATCATTGTCGAGATGGGGAATTATCTCAAGGAGTTGTTAGCTGTAAAGGAATATCTGAAAGAAGTAGAAAAGCAGTGGGTAAAGCTGAGAAAGGAGCTATTTAAGGGCTCATGCTCATCCCATGTGTAGACTCCCCTTGCATTTATGTGCTATGCCGCAAATGCTGTTATAAAATAGTGCTTAGGTGCCCTACTGGCACTAAAGCACTTTAGTAACTGGAGAACTAGGCCAATACTGGTCAGATTTATATGGTCTGTGTCCAAAATGGCAAGGACAAATCATGATCATGTATCGCATCATACGTTACAATGTTGGGCAGACTGGATGCAGAGGCTTAGCCAGGTTTTGACATCAGGGGGAGCAGACTTTTCTAAAATAAGCGCCAGTGCAAGGCTGAAGGGCTGGGAGAGAGGGGAGGGTTAAAATCCTCATAGGAATATGCAGTCAGTGACTCAGCTGTTTGGGGAGGCTAGGGTGCGGTTGGGGTGGGACTAGTTAAAATTCTTAAGGTGGGGGCAATACCCATGTAAGCATAAGCAGTAAAGGGATAGTAGGGGTACTTTTGAACACAGCAGTGAAGGACCCCTTCGCTGTGTCTCTGGTGCATATGCACCAGCTATTTCCCTCTAGTATCTCTATTACTGATGGTTATTATGCACACTGAATTACACTCCAGAGAATTATGTGCCAAAAAGCATCCAAAATAATGTACCACAATAATGCAAATTATTAAACAGAACAGATTTTGCAGTAGTCTGGAAATATATGTAGGTACTTTACACTGGACTCCTAGTCAGTCCTTGCTCCAGTCCAACATCTTCCTGTATGGATACTGTGAACAGTGGAATTCAGCAGAACTGTAACAAAAATGTTATGGTTACTGGGAACCATAAAATAGCCTATCAATTTTTTTAGTAAGTTGCCAAATGGCCAACCGGCTTTACATCTGCTGGTCTTTAGTTTACTGTACAGTTTTACAAACATGTTTTGGATAAAGTATTATCTGTATTAACTGTATCTAATGGGTTTAGAGAAGTGGACTGAGAACCAGGGAAGCAGGGCATCACATTCCACTGCTGCTCCCTTGAGAGCTTGGGCAAGTTATTTAACTCTGCATTGCCTCCGTACAAACTTAGACTGTAAACCTCTAGGGACAGGAAAATACCTGTTGTACATGAATGCAACTCACCCTTCAACTCAACCATAAATGTACTCACTCTGCTGCTCCCCAGTATCTCTCCACACTCGTCCTTTCCTACACCCCTTCCGTGCACTCCGCTCCATGGATAATCCTTCTTATCTGTTCCCTTCTCCACTACTGCCACTCCAGACTTCGCGCCTTCTGTCTCGCTGCACCCTACGCCTGGAATAAACTTCCTGAGCCCCTACGTCTGCCCCTTCCTTGGCCACCTTTTAAATCTAGACTGAAAGCCTACCTCTTTAAACATTGCTTTTGACTCGTAACCACTTGTAACCACCTGCCTCCACCTACCCCTCCTCCTTCCGTACACAATAATGATTTGATTTGTCTACTTTATTTTTTGTCTATTAGATTGTAAGCTCTCTTGAGCAAGGACTCTTTCTTCTATGTTTGTGCAGCGCTGCGTATGGCTATGTTGTAGCGCTATAGAAATGATAACTAGTAGTAGTAGTAGTTCAACTACTACTATGAGAGGTATGAGCTAAATACAAACCCAACATCCAGTACCAGGCATACTGCATTCTAAGATGGCCGCCAGCTAACAGACTCAAAAACTACAGCTCCGGGTGCCATCACCGCTTCTCCTAAACCTATTGTTGTTAGTCTTGATTTCGACATCCTTCCCTGGACCCCGTTGAGGCCCTGCCTGCTCTCCAATTTCCATCAACTTTTCCAAGCTCGACGATAGCACAACGATACCTGCCTTCTCCTCTCAGCTGATCGCTTTCACAATCCCGTCGCTAGAGAGCAGATCCCAGCACTGTTTCCTCACTGCCGCTGTTCCGTCGATCAGCTGTCATCCTCTCTGCAGCAGGTTGAACAAGCGGTTTCGCTCCAGGTCGAGGGTGCAGACGTCGTGTCAGAAACAGCATTTAACGGTCTCCCACAGAACCCGCCATCTTTTCTCCAAGTCCGCCGTTGACACTGAGTGATGATGCCGTTTTTTTAGCTGCTCCAGAAGAGGAGTAGCCCCACCTCGATCCTAACCAGCCTGTTTTGTTTTGTTGTTTGATGAAGGAGGAACATGTTTCCGCACTGTTAAGGGGAAGTAGGAGGAACCTCGTATTGCAGCTATCCAGCTGTTGCATCTCCCTTCTTCCTGATTGCCCTAACTACGGGTCTATGGAAAGTGGAATTATTTTCAACCTTCTCACAAATTAATTATTCCTCTCATCTTCATTAGCTAGATTATAATTTAGATTAACTTGATCACAATCTCATCTCCTGCCATAATCATAATCATGTTCTCGTCCTCCCACAACTCAAATTCTATATCTATCAGCCCTGTTGCATTCCGCCCTAACTGCTACTGAATCCTCTTATGTCCACATTCCCATCATCACTGGACATAGGAAGCTCTCATCCCGCACGCCATATTGCAACTCATCACATGTTGATCAACTATCTGTCTCTGTTGCCTCTAAGTCCCATTCTCGCAAGCGCTATCACTACACAACGGTTCCCATTGTGCAAGCGAAACAAGTGCAATTCCAATCATTACATGTGGGCTATATAAATGCGAGATCAGTAGTGAGCAATCCTGAACTGATATCGGACTGGATCTCCTCCGATGCTCTAGACATGTTGTTCATCACCGAAACCTGGATAAGAACACCTAAAGACCCCATTGTATTAGATCTCTGTCCAGCAGGTTACAAAATCATCCACTGGGATAGAGAACACAAGCGAGGAGGCGGGTTGGCGCTTATTTACCGCTCCTACCTCATAGTAGATACAATTTCGGTTTTGACCTCCTCGTCTCTGGAAGTCGCTGCTGTCAAGGTTCATCACTCCTCCCTTCATGGCCAGCTGGCCTGCGTGCTGATTTATAGGCCTCCAATTACCTGGTCAAGCAGTCAATCTGTGCTTCTGGATTTCATCTCTAATACCTGCATGAATAACTCGAACATACTTTTCTTGGGTGATCTTAACCTCCATTTGGATAATCCCACCTCTCCAGATGTATCCCATTTCCTGGATTTCTCACCCTGTTGTGACCTTGAATGTCCCTATCTCAGGTCCAACTCACAGTAAAGGTCCTACACTGGACTTCCCTCCTTCGTTTAAATTTCTAGAAGATCCTTAACTTTTCTGGTTTTCATGATATTGGACGGCTAGAAACGGCTTTGGGTCGGATCACCTTTTAAATTGCAGGTTCACCCTGCATTGGCAAACCTCAGGTTCTCCTCCGACCTTGTGTCAATCTCACCAATTATTACACCAGAGGCGTTTATCGACCCCCAGCTTGTTCTGGAGGTACTCTCTACAGTCATGCGTGGATCTGCCATCCATCCTCGCCCAATTATCTCACAGATTTGGGACCACACTTTGCACAAAAGTGCTGATACAATTGCAACCCCTGCGTCTCAAATCCTCGTACAATCGTAGATTATCACCCTGGATTCTCAAACAGACCTGAGAGCCCTGGAAATGTGAGGTTAAGATGTATGGAAAGAACTTGGGGCGGAAAAAATACCAAATCTGATCTGGCTTGGGAGGCCTGGAAAAGCAGTCATCGCAAGTATAAATATGCCATCCGAATTGCAAAGCGCACCTACTTTTCATCTAAGATGCAGGCGGCAGGCCGGGACATCCGACAGATATACCAGCTACTAAACACCTTTCTAAATACTCGCAAGCTAGAATGCTCCAGTGTTAATCCTCCTTCAGCTACACAACTAGGATCTTACTTCAAGGAAAAAATCCTTACCCTGCGGTCTTCAACCATCAGCTGCCTCTCCGATGTAGATGACTTCCTGGCATCCCTGGCCGGGCCATTGGGTGCATGCCCGGCTGATCGCTATTGGATCAAATTCAATCGCCTGTTGTCTGACAAGGTGACCGCGGCTTTACGTAAATTCATAAATAAAAGCTGCAGACTAGATGTATGTCCGACCCACCTTCTAAAAGTTGCACCAAAATGTTACATTGAAGAACTGACCTGTTACCTCAACCATATGTTAAACGCTGGTTTTTTCCCGTCAGGCCATGGAAACATCCTTCTCACCCCAATCCCAAAGAATTAAAGATCAAGCCAGATGTCATCTCCAACTATCCCAGTGGCTTTGATACCTCTAGTTATCAAACTGATGGAAAGTCTGGTCAACGTTCAGCTCAACGAATTCTTGACGAATTTTGATATCCTCCACCATTCGCAATCAGGATTTCGAGTTCATTACAGCACGGAGACTGTCCTGGTCACTCTCTTATCTAACTTTAGAAGAGAACTATCGGTTGGACGGAAGATTCTTCTGTTACAATTTGACATGTCTAGTGCTTTTGATATGGTGGATCATGAACTCCTACTCCATCTACTGGATTCTTTCGGTATAGGAGGGCCAGTTTTGCAATGGTTCAAGGGTTTCTTGACCTCAAGGTCCTATCAGGTCATGGTGAACTCCCACACTTCAGAACCGTGGAATGCTTCCTGTGGCGTCCCTCAGGGCTCCCCCCTTTCTCCTACCCTATTCAATATTATGATGATGCCGTTAGCCACCGCACTTGCAACTCTAAACCTCAACCCCCTTTTCCATCTCTGCGGATGATATTACAGTCATACATCCCTTTTCTCAATCCTCAGTATCAGAAGTTTGCCCAACCACCTTCATAGATGCCATGTTTCACCACCTTTAGAAACACTGGGCCAAGGTGTTTCGATTCAGGCTAAACAGGGAAAAAACTCACTGTCTCATCCTCTCGTCACGTTTACGCTATGTATCTGACACTATGCTTCCTAGTTCTGGCTCGGCCCATCCCGATTCGCCAACAGCCTGAGACTTTTTAGGAAGTGCATCTGGACTCACACCTCCAGCTGGCCGATCATGTACACTTGGTCTCTAAAAAAAATGTTCCAGGCAATGTGGAGGCTTCGGCGCATCAGATACCTCCTTCCCAGAGACTTGTTTCGTACCCTTTTCCAATGGCTTGTCCTTTCCCAACTGGATTATTGTAGTGGTATTTATGCGGGTTGCCAGGCCTCTTATTGAAAACGTTCCAAACGGCTCAGAACACTGCGGCGAGGCTCATCCTTAAAGTAAGGCGTTTTGAAACACGCCGAACCCCTGCGCTTTAAACTTCATTGGCTGCCTGTACACGAGCGCATTGCTTTTAAGAATCTGCTCCCTAAACACATAAAATCATCTATGGGTCTGCCCCGGATTACATGCTCCCCTTGATCGACCTTCCGCACAGAAATGCCAACCCTGTACATAAGTAATAAGGTAGTGCCATACTGGGAAAGACCAAAGGTCCATCTAGCCCAGCATCCTGTCACCGACAGTGGCCAATCCAGGTCAAGGGCACCTGGCACGCTCCCCAAACGTAAAAACATTCCAGACAAGTATACCTAAAAATGCGGAATTTTTCCAAGTCCCATTTAATAGCGGTCTATGGACTTGTCCTTTAGGAATCTATCTAACCCCTTTTTAAACTCCGTCAAGCTAACCGCCCGTACCACGTTCTCCGGCAACGAATTCCAGAGTCTAATTACACGTTGGGTGAAGAAAATTTTCTCCGATTCGTTTTAAATTACCACACTGTAGCTTCAACTCATGCCCTCTAGTCCTAGTATTTTTGGATAGCGTGAACAGGTCGCTTCACATCCACACGATCCATTCCATCTCATTAATTTTTATACACTTCTATCATATCTCCCCTCAGCCGTCTCTTCTCCCAAGCTGAAAAGCCCTAGCCTTCTCAGCCTCTATTCATAGGAAAGTCGTCCATCCCCACTATCATTTTCGTCGCCCTTACGCTGTACCTTTTCCAATTCTACTATATCTTTTTTGAGATACGGAGACAGTACTGAACACAATACTCCAGGTGCGGTCGCACCATGGAGCGATACAACGGCATTATAACATCCGCACACGGACTCCATACCCTTCCTAATAAACACCCAAACATTCTATTCGCTTTCCTAGCCGCAGCAGCACACTGAGCAGAAGGTTCAGCGTATCACGACGACGACACCCAGATCCCTTTCTTGATCCGTAACTCCTAACGCGGAACCTTGCAAGACGTAGCTATAATTCGGGTTCCTCTTACCCACATGCATCACTTTGCACTTGTCAACATTGAACTTTCATCTGCCACTTGCACGCCCATTCTCCAGTCTCGCAAGGTCCTCCTGTAATCGTTCACATTCCTCCTGCGACTTGACGACCTGAATAATTTTGTGTCATCGGCGAATTTAATTTACCTCACTAGTTATTCCCATCTCTAGGTCATTTATAAATACATTAAAAAGCAACGGACCCAGCACAGACCCCTGCGGGACCCCACTAATACCCTCCTCCACTGAGAATACTGGCCACGCAATCCTACTCTCTGCTTCCTATCTTTCAACCAGTTCTTAATCCATAATAATACCTACCTCCGATTCCATGGCTCTGCAATTTCTTCAGGAGTCTTTCGTGCGGCACTTTGTCAAACGCCTTCTGAAAATCCAGATATACAATATCAACCGGCTCCCCATTGTCCACATGTTTGCTTACCCCCCCTCCAAAAAATGCATTAGATTGGTGAGGCAAGACTTCCCTTCACTAAATCCGTGCTGACTTTGTCTCATCAGTCCATGTTGTATATGCTCTGCAATTTTATTCTTAATAATAGCCTCCACCATCTTGCCCGGCACCGACGTCAGACTCACCGGTCTATAATTTCCCGGATCTCCTCTGGAACCCTTCTTAAAATCGGAGTAACATGGCTACCCTCCAGTCTTCGGTACTACACTCGATTTTAGGGACAGATTGCATATTTCTAACAGTAGCTCCGCAAGTTCATTTTTTAGTTCTATTAATACTCTGGGATGAATACCATCAGGTCCCGGTGATTTACTACTCTTCAGCTTGCTGAACTGACCCATTACATCCTCCAAGGTTACAGAGAATTTGTTTAGTTTCTCCGACTCCCCCGCTTCAAATATTCTTTCGGCCACTGGTTGTCCCCCCCCAAATCCTCCTCGGTGAAGACCGAAGCAAAGAATTCATTTAATTTCTCCGCTACGGCTTTGTCCTCCTGATCGCCCCTTTAACACCATTTTCGTCCAGCGGCCCAACCGACTCTTTGGCCGGTTTCCTGCTTTAATGTATCTAAAAAATTTTTTACTATGTATTTTTGCTTCCAACGCTAATTTCTTCTCAAAGTCCTTTTTGCCCTCCTTATCTCCGCTTTTGCATTTGGCTTGGCATTCCTTATGATCTATTCCTGTTACTTTCAGTTGGTTCTCTTCTCCACTTTCTGAAGGATTGTTTTTTGGCTCTAATGATTCCTTTATCTTACTGTTTAGCCACGCCGGCTGACGTTTAGTCTTTTTTCCCTTTTTTCTAATACGTGGAATATATTTGTCCTGAACCTCCAGGATGGTGTTTTTAAACAGCATCCACGCCTGATGCAAGTTTTTTTACTCTGCGAGCTGCTCCTTTCAGTCTTTTTTTTCACCATTTTTTCTCATTTTGTCGTAATCACCTTTTCTATAGTTAAACGCTAGCGTACTTGATTTCCTAGTTTCACTTCCTTCAATGCCAATATCAAAACCGATCATATTATGATCACTGTTATCAAGCCGCCCTCGTATCGTTACCCCCTGCACTAGATCATGAGCACCACTAAGGACTAAGTCTAGTATTTTTCCTTCTCTTGTCGGCTCCTGAACTAGCTGTTCCATGAAGCTGTCCTTGATTTCATCAAGAAATCTTATGTCCCCTGCTGCTCGGTCCTATCTCCACCTCCACTTTCCGAACTGTAAGGGAGTCAAATACAAGAAAATCTTCGCCTCGTCCTTCTGTTACTGGAGTCCCAAACACTGGAACACGTTACCTCATCACCTTAAAACTCAAGCGGACCATGCCCTTTTTAAGAAGTTGTTAAAGACATTCCTCTTTGTTAAGACTTACCCCTCAACTTGTCATGTCGATTAATGTATCCCTTGTCCCCTATTCTATATAGTTCACGCTGTTAGATGCTTGACTATCCATTAAGATTGTATTCTTATTTAACTTTCTGTAAGCCACATTGCGCCTGCATGAGTGGGAAAATGTGGGATATAAGCAACAAATAAATAAATAAATAAAATAAATTGTGAAGTAATATAAAAATCTACAAAAATCATTCAGGAACTGTGAGCAACTCTACCATACCATAATAGCACAAACATCTAGGAATCTCACAACAAGGTTTCTAGGGTCTACCTAGGAAAAAGCAGCAACATAAATATTGTAGTGGACACTAGAACATCAATGTACCTATTGAAAAAGATTAACAAGCCAGATTAATACAGACTGATCCTATACAAACATTCAGTGCTTAACAGAAAAGCTAGCCTCCTTCATACACACAGAACATACAGAATAAGTAACCATAGTCTAAAATTATAAATATATAGATAAAAATTAATCTGAACCTCCAAGAAGCCAGACATTGCATACATAGCAACACCAGAAAAAAGAAACAGTGATGTGTGCAAAACAAAGATAGCAGCTGCAAATTTCAAAAACTGATATTTTCCAATCACTATATTAGAAATTAACAAATACAAATAAAGCAAAAAACCAGAACATAAGGTGATATATTTTCATTGCAACTAACAATACATTTTTGAGTAGCTTTCAAAGACCAAAACTTCTTTCTCAGGCCAGGGTGGTATAATGCTTTTATGGTATACTGTCCTAACCTGAGGAATGTGGTTTTGGCCTCTGAAAGCTGGTCAAAAATATATAAGTTGGTCCAATAAAAGTATCACCTAATTTCCATTACAGCATTAACAGTGTCTTTTCTCTTCTACCACCCCTCATTGCTCCTCTCTCTCTCTTCCACCCAATTCAGCTTCAACCCATCTATATCTCGTCCCCCATCCAGCATCTCACCCTCTTCCTCCCTATCCAAAATCACCCCCTCTCTCCTCCCCCATACAGCCATCACTTGTCTGTCTCTCTTCCCCACCCCACACCCAGCATCATTGTCTCCTTTCATCCACCCATCCTCTCTCTCTTCCCATGCACCATCACCTTCTCTCCTTCCCATTCAGCATCTATTAATCTTCCTCCCCACCCAGCATCATCCCATCTCTGTTTCCATCATTATCCTGTCTGTCTCTCTCTCCCCCCTCCCAGCATCACTATCTCTCTTCTTCTCATCCAGTATTACTCTCTCTCTCTCTCTCTCTCTCTCTCTCTCTCTCTCTCTCTTGTGCCTCTGTCCCTCCTCCCCAATCAAGTATCACCCCATATCTCTCTACCTTTACTCTCTCTTTCTCTGCTATCCCATTCAGCATAGTGCAGTCTTTGTCTCCCCCTCCCTCAAGCAAGTATCACCCCATATCTCTCTTTCTCTACCTTTACTCTCTCTCTCTGTCTCTCTGCTACCCCATCCAGCATGGTGCAGTCTCTGTCTTTTCCCCACACCCCAGCCCATCCCATCCCACCCCGCCCCACCCCACCCATCCCATCAAGTATCTCCCCATCACTCGTCTCTCTCATCAAGCATCACCTCATTTCTGAATCTCTTATCCCTTTTGTCTGTCTCTTCACCCAACATTCAACGTCATCCCCTTTCTCCTCACAATCATCTTTTTTAACATCTTTCAAGTCGGCGGAAGAGCAGCACAGTATTAGCAACAAAGTGAAAGCATATGCAGGACCATTTTCCTGCATGCGTGTGCATGCCGCTGCTGCAGTCACGCTCCGTCTGACCCAGGAAGCTACATCAGTCACACAATCCACAACTAACAATCAATGAGTACCTGTCCCAGTCGCCGCCAACCTGAGCAAAAACAACAGCCTCCTCCGCAGCAGCAGCATCACGGATGGGAGCTGGGCGGCCACAGCTCTGGGAGGAGGGCCAAAACAGAGACAACAGACAAGCATGAGGAGCATTGAGGGAGGGAGGTGCGGGGAAAAACAAAACAGCCCCTTGCCGCTTGTCACAGTCAATGCCTGCACGCATCCCCTGCAGTCAGCGAATAAGATTGCATTACACTTGGGCGTGCTAATAGCATGTCCAAATTCGGACAGGGGTGCGTGTGCCTGACCGCGAGTTGGAAAATAGTTGTAAGGGAAAGATGAGATTAGAGAGGGGCGCACCACGTGACTGGCAGAGCAGCAGCGGTGCATACAGGAAAATGGTCCCCACGTGCTTTCACTTTGTTCTTACATCTGATACCGCTGCTGCTCTGCCGCTGAACTTGAAAGCTGTAAGAAGATGATCAGGAGAGAGGGAAGGAAGAGAGACCAGGGAAGGGAGTGGGTCCAGCAGAAAAACAGGCGCCGTTTTTATCCAAATCTGTTTGGGGGAGCAGTCACTCCCCCTGCGCCCCCCCTAGCTACGCCACTGACTGGATGGTCTTTATCTGCTGTAATCTACTGTGTTACTATATTCTGTACATTTACATGCACAAGGTGTAAGTAAATGGGGCACCTAGTTATAATATTGCCCTTCATATGTGTAAATGCTTTTGAGTACTCGGCCATGAGTTTTTAGGGACATTACATTGGAGGGGAGAGCCCCCTGTTAAGATTTTGTCCATCTGTATGCATGTTTGTGTGCACATGTGATCCTGGAGGCAAACAGAGAGAGACCAGCAGTCCCATTTAATGCCAACAATTTTAGCCTCCTGGAGCTTTAAAACCTACTGCTTACTATCACAAAGTCACTATTTGTGCTGATGAATTGGCCAATCATATTGCTCATTTTTATCATATTACAGATGCTAGCACAGCTTCATGCAGACTCCAGTTATCAATGACATGTTAGTCTATGAATGTTTGTTAAATGGTTACCAGTCACAAGGTGTCAATTTGGACCTAAATGCAAAAAACAAAATCTGCAATAGGGGAGGACACCCCTGATGGTGTGGATAGTGAAATGGTCTGGAATTTGGCAGCTAAGATTTAATCCTAAAACATGCAGGGTCATGCATTTGGGCTGCAAAACTCCAAGGGAAGGGTACATCTTTAGGGGGCTAGGTGAAAAACTTTTATGCCTGAAAGAGAAGTGGGACTTGAGTGTGATCATATCTGATGATCTTAAGGTGACCAAACAGGTAGAAAAGGGGACGGTGAATGCTAGAAAGATGCTTGAGTGCATAGGGAGAGGAATGAAAAGTAGGAAAAAAGGAGGTGATGTTGCCCTTGTATAAGACTCTGGTGAGACTTATTTAGCATAGTCCCCCAGATTCTATATAGCGCGCCTAGAGATCTGCGCCAAAATCCAAGCGTATTCTATAACAACATGGGTAACATAATTGGCTTAACCAGTTAATCAGCATTGATAACAGCACTTAACAAGCAATAATGAGCGTTAATTGGCAATAATTAGAATTTACATGCACAACTCACTAGGCACATTCTGTAATGCAGTGCACATGCTACCGTGCACAGGCAAAAAGGGGTGTGGTTATAGGCAGGGAAATGGGCATTTTGTGGACATTGTGAAATTTACACGCATAGTTATAGAATATGGCCCAGTGCACCTAAATCTATGCATGGGATTTATACCATGTTTTTGTTGATGTAGATGCAAACGCATAGCTTTAGGTGCTGAGATATCAACTAAGCATCTTCTATATACCACAGCTAAAACTAGGCACCATTTATAGAATACACTTAGCATTGATTTAAGCGCCAATTTTGTAGCGCCATATACTAGAATTTTCCCCATTGTGTACAATTCTGGAGACTTCATCTTCATAAGATATAACAGGATGGAGCCGGTCAAGAAGGCGGCTACTAAATGGTCAGTGGTCTTCTTCATAAAGCGTATGGGGACAGACTAAAAGATCTCAATATGAATGCTTTGGAAGAAATGCGGGACAGGGGAGATCTGACAGAGACATTTAAATACGTATGTGACCTGAATGCACAGGAGGCAAGTCTCTTTTAATGAAAGTAAGCTCTGGAACAAGGGAGCTTAAGATGAAGGTGAAAGGGCATAGACTCAGAAATAACCTGAGGAAACATTTCTTCATGGAAAGGATGATGAATTCATTAGAAACGACCTCCCGGTTGAAAGTGGTGGAGATGGAACAATATCTGAATTCATGAGAGCTTGGGACAAGTACATGGATCTCTAAGGGAGAGATAGGGAGAGTAGATGGCATAGATGGGCAGACTGGATTACACCATATCATCTTTCTAACTTTTTCTGAGTTTTTTCACTGTTTATTATTAAGATGAATTTGAGAAAATCCACCACTTATTCCTGGAATAAACCACAGCATAAAATCTGTTCTACTCATTTGGGATCTTGCTAAGTATTTGTGATCTAGATTGATCATTGTTAAAAACAGGATATCAGGCTTGATGGACTTTGGTCTGTCTCAGTATGGTGAAATTTCTGTACTTACATACAGTATACAGGAGAGGAGAGGAGAGAGTGTCAGATAGACTGGAGACCCTGGAAGAGAATTAAGAGAAGACAGAGGAAAGCAAAAACTAAGCCTGAGACAACATGATTAGAAAAAGAAAATGGCCAGACATCAAAGGCAGAAAAAACAGTATTTTCAGTTTAATGATTTGAATATATTGATTTTTTTGGAATCTATATCTATTATCGTTATATTTTGCACAGTTCAGGGGGAGGGTGCATCCTCCTTCAATTTCTCTGCATTTTACTGCTTGCAGAATGTGGCTTCTTGGGGATTTAGTTTAATTTTGTATACATATTTCTATTTTAGATTATGATCACTTAGAGGATCTTTCTATCTATGTTCTAAGTGTGTGACCGAGAGCACATATTCTGTTAGCAAGAAGTTTCTATGTAGGAATTGTTTAGCTTTCCCAGTAAGTGTATCAATGTTCTAAATCCCACTTGCGGTGCTGTCTTTTCAGGATAGGCTCCTTGTTGCTTTGGAACCTACCGCAGCAGCCCGGCGATAGTTCCCACCTCCAGCGCATGCCAGCGCCAGTGTTTACCCAGTGGTAATTTGGCAGTGCCACATGCTGCCCGGTTACTGCTAGGGTAGCACAGTAGCCTATACCACTACCTCAATGGGTGGTGGTAAGTGCTCCCTCTCCAAAATGGCCATGCAACAAGTGGTAAAAAGACCCCACAATCCTATATAATAAAAAGCACCTCCAACATTCTGAAGCTGACTCTGTGGCACTGTGGCACTGTAGGGTTTGTAAGTCTGTAGTTCAGCGTTTCATTGGCTCTCACTGTCCCCGCCCTCACGTCGAGGGGAAACGGAATGTTGCATAGTGCCAAGCAAACAACGCGACATCACGGGAATGAAGAACCAATCAGACAGAACAGAACTTGGAGGAGGGAAGTGGAGTGGATTGAATCTCTAAACAAACATCATATACAGGGAGGTACGAACATCAGTGGAGGCAAGTGCACAGAACGGAAGGAAGACAAACATTTAATCACTTTGTCACTCACACACATCACACACACACAGACATCCACACACACACTCAAATCACTCTGGTATCTCTCTCTTACACTGTCTGTAAACACACCGTCATTCTCAGTCTCTCACATGGGCAACTGTATGTTGCATTCTCATGAGTAAGGAGCTCTACTGATGTGATTGTTAAACTGATTGAAGGGCCTGAACAAGGAAAACTTTTACCACATTGTAACCCAGTTTACACAAAAAATATGGTATATAAAGAAATCTTACACATGTAAACAACAATTATATTCAGAATACAACCGTGGAAGCCATTAATGGCAGGAACTCATTACATTGCTAGCGCCCGTTTCATTGCGTTAAGAAACGGGCCTTTTTTACTAGTAAATAAATAAAAAAATACAAAAACTGCACCAACACTACAAAATTAATTGCACTGCAACGTAAACAAATCAAACTGCCTTCAAAAGACAAAAATTAAACTAAAATACCAGCAAATGCTTGATGAAATAAAAATGTTTTTCACAGATTTCTTAAAAAGTGCCAGATTTCTGATAGACCTCAAGCTTGCAAGTAACATATTCCATAATTTAGGGCCAGCAATATAGAATTGATTTCCTGTATTTCTCCAATTTAACTGAATGAAAGGCATGGACACCCAAACAATCTTGTGCGGCCAATCTAAGCAATCTAGCAAGTTGATAAGTGTGTAAACTAGATCCAATTGCTGTTGGAGTATTGCAATTGATAATCTTAAAAATCAAAAGAAGAGCTTTGTATCTGACTCACCATTCATTGGGTAACCAGTGAAATTTCATCAAAACAGGAGTAATATGTGCAAATTTAGAGATACCTGCGATACGTGCAGTAGAATTTTGAACTATCTGAATGGAAATTAATACACTTTTTAGTAAAACCCAATAAAAGACTATCACAGTCATTAAAAAAAAGGAGTTATAAGTTATTGAACTACACTTCTAAACTTAGGCCTAAAATAGTTTTTCAAGCAAAGAACAATTCTTAATCTATAAAGACTTTTTTGTACAATTTGCTTCATATAAGCTTTCGTAGTCAGTGATGAATCTAAGCAAACCCCAAGATAGCAAATCTGTTGTACAATACTATAGGTAGAACCCAACATCAACAATCAAAGAATTAGGGAAATCCGGAAGAGGATAGCTTGCTAGTAATAAAACTTGAGTTTTAGTCATATTCAGTTTCAAGCGGTTCACTTTCATCCATGATCCAATCGATCGATGTAAATAAAGCTTTCCTCGATCAATTTCTCAATACTAAGACAAAATTAAATATCATCTGCATATCAAAATTAAATACCATCTGAGGCACACCATGAGACAATTTAAAGAGAGGAGATTGTTGTTTACTGTTGACTGTAAAAAACAACAACAACCCTATCTGCCAGGAAGAGAACTAAGAGATTTCTGATTTGAGACATCTAAGTAAAATCAGACGACTGATCGAATCAAAAGCAGCTGATTATATCACGTGTAACAAGTAACAATGAAGTGCCCTTGTGTTTTGATGACATTTAAAGTTGAAACCAAATAACAATTCAGTATCATAATAGGCTTGAAAGCCATACTGAGAATGTCCCAGATTTTATTAGAATCAATTAAGTCAAAATCAGTTGATTATTAACTAACTTTTCAATGACTTTTACCAAAACAGGTAAACAAGAGATGGGTCTATACACTGTCAATAGACAGTCGGTATAATATCCACCTTTAATAAAGGATTATACCCAGTGTGTTTTTTTCTCACAAAAAGGTGCCGGTACTCAAATGCTAGGCCACCTTTCATGGGTGGGGTAATCACTGAAGACCCAACCCACAATAGCCAGACCCTCTGCAACCAGTCACAGAATCTATGATAAGGCAGAATTGGTGTGTAGAACCTGAGCTCTTTCATTAAAACTTGGGGTCCAAGGGTCAATTTTAGCAGACAATGGAAAAGGTGCCCCAAGTACCCCCTCAAAAAAAGCCCTGGATATACCACAGCCTTTTTTAAAACATCTGGCAAGATTCCTTCCTTTAAAAAATTGTTAACTAAATTAGTACAAAAAACCAGAAACAGTCTCTTTTAAAGATCTAATAACTGAAGGATGACAGGGATCAGAAGGAGGGTTTAACTAACAATAAAACAGATTGCAATTGAAATTCAGTTACAGGTAAAAATTCACTCCAGAGAGAAGTACTTTCATCTGGGGAAGGTCTTAGAAATTTTAGTAGAAAACCCATTAGTAAAATCTTTAAAAGACATTGAGCTAGGCAAAGTATTCTAATATGTTTGAACTGCAGTCAATTTTTTTAATGACAGAAAATAATTCTCTAGAGTGAGACAAAGATGACTCAGTTTTCTCATTATATTAATCCTTTTTTTCTATTATAGTCATACAGGGGTTCATTTTTAAAGCACTTAGACTTACAAAGTTTCATAAATTACCGTGTAACTTTGTAAGTTTGTGCTTTGAAAATATGCCTTCTAATGATAGTGTTGAGCAGACAAATTATATTGTTCTTGAGTTTTTCTGGATGGGCATTTCTACCAAGCACAATCATGTTGTCTTAATTTACGCTTTAATTCCTTCAATTCAGAATTGAACCAAGGAACATAATGAGTTCTCCTACAACAGCAATCATGAATAGGAGCAACAGCATATAAAAAATCATGCAAAGAAAAATACCATATGTTGGCTGAATCAGAAACATCCAAAGAGTTATATTCGATCAATCTAGAGTCCAACTTCAAAGCAAGATTTTGCATCACAAATTTCCCATGACATGAAAAACGCATATCATAGGATCCAATACCTTCAGGTTTTTAAAAATCAAAACAGAAATAATAGAACGATAAGTCCACAACAGAGGCGTCACATGCTCAACGTTAACCAACAGAGTCTTCGAAAAAATGTCTGCAAAAATTAAATCTAATATGTGACCATTAGTATAAGTTAATTCATTAACTAATTGTTGCCAACCTAAAGAAGATAAAGCACACAGAAAATCAGCTACCATCCATTTTATTATTTTAAATCTACATTTATGTTTACAATCACCAAGTCAAATTGTGTTAGATAAATCCAAGTTAAGGGACACTAATAATTCAAGAAAAGGAGAATAATCTTTATACAAAAGACCAGGAACACAGTAACATACCAAAACATTAAACATAGTAGAAGTCACCAATAAGATTTCCATGCCTTCAATAATGGGTAATTTCCTCTTCACAAAATTAAAGTGATCTCAAAAGACAATAACTACATCTTTCCCTCTTATAATTACGAGACTGAAAAATCAATAAGTAATGAGAAGGGCATATATAAAGGGTACTCATCCTGGAGTGTCCTTTCTAGAATAGTGCTGAGTGCTGATTTTTCCCGATGCCTAGTTTTCAGAACCGTTTACTGAACCCAGCCCTTGGTGCTATGCCGAACGTTCAAGTGTCTTTTGAAAATTAACTACTCTATAGCCTGGGAATATGTTGCATTCTTTTTTCTCAGGACAACCACCTTATTGGTGTTCAAAATGAGGGGATCCCCCTCCTTCCTGACTGGAGTTCTGAGGACCACCATCCCAATTTTGGGTGCCTTGGTGGTGGCGGGGGGGGGGGGGGGGTCAGCTCATTCTTCACCTCAGGCAGCAGATTGCTTTGAGCTGCCACTGAGCCCTGCCATCTGCATAGTTCATACCAGAAGATTGGTCTCAAGGTGGGGGGAGGGGAATCAAAGCAAAAGCAACCCATTGAGCCAGCCCTCTGAAAAAGTATTTCCTGATGTTACATAGTAACATAGTAAATGACGGCAGATAAAGACCTGTACGGTTCATCCAGACTGCCCAACAAGACAAACTCATTTACATGGTATGTGATACTTTATTTGTATACCCAAGTTTGATTTGTCCTTGCCTTTCTCAGGGCACAGACCATAGAAGTCTGCCCAGCACTGTTCTTGTACTAAGTTCTGAAGCTAGCGTCCAAGCCCCTTAAAATTTACACTCAAGCTCATCCCTATCTATTTAGTCACGATCAGGGCATAGACTGTAGAAGTCTGCCCAGCTCCCATTTTGTTTCCCAATTATCGGTGTCGCCACCCAATCTCCGCTAAGATTCCACGGAACCATGTTGCTTTCATGTTTCCCTTTTTGCAGCTTCATTTCAAGCCCTCTAGTTCTGTACTCTTCCTGTTTTTGAAAAGGTTTGTTTATTAATATCTTTCAAGTATTTAAACATCTGTATTATATTTCACCTGTCCCTCCACTCCTCTAAGGAATATATATTTAAGTCTTCAAGCCTCTTTTCGTACATCTTTCCTCTGAACGGCTTCAAGTCTTTTTACATCTGTGGCAAGATATGGGCCTCCAAATCTGAACACAGTACTCCAAGTGGGGTCTCACTAATGACTTGTACAGGGGCATTATCACCTCCTTCTTTCTGCTGAATATAATCCTACTTACAGGTACATGGTGCTGTGTTCCATATTAGAAGTGACCACCATGAGAAGGATCTTGTAGTATTGTGGACAATATATTGCAATCCCCAGCTTAGTGTGCAAGAGTGCTTGAACAAAGCAAGAGTTATTTGAGAAAGTTGTTAAGAGTTGTTTGGAAAGGATGACTACATCTTAAGTATTGTGTGAAATTGTGGTCACCCTAGCTGAAGAGAAATATAGCAGAACTAGAACTAGAGATGGGCAATGAAACCAATAAATCAGTTGGAAAAGCTTCCCTGAAATGGTAGGCTAAACAGGTAAGGGGTCTTCAACTTGGAGAAGATATAACTGAAAGGAGATATGATAGAAGTCTATAAATCATGAGTGAGGTAGAACAGGTAAATAGGGAATGGTTGTTTACCCTTTCATTTAGTACTAAGATACATCCGTGGATTAACCATTTAGCAAAATAAGCATATGTTTAGGGCACCAAGAGAAAGGGAACACCATAGAGTTTTTTCACCCCATAACTCTTTCACTGTCATCTGCCACACCCATTATCCAACATGAATTTCAGTGTTTTGTTTCATACAATAATGATATTTCTCAGCATTTATTGAGTCTTAATGTCTTGTTAGTTATGCAATGGTAGGGTCAAGGGGCACCATTGTTGGGCTGTGCTTAGGACATCAGCCAGCTTATTTTCGAAAGAGAAAGACGCCCATATTTCAACCCAAATCGGGAGATGGGCGTCCGTTTTCCGTGGGCGCCCAAATCGATATAATCGAAACCCAATTTTTGGCGTCCTCAACTGCAGTCCGTTACGGAGATGAACAAAGATCACGGGGGGGGGGGGGGGGGGGGGTCAGGGGCGTGGCGAAGGCGGGGCTGGGGCGTGGTTATCGACCGAGGAGAGATGGGCGTCTTTAGCTGATGAAACAAGAAGGGCGTTTTTGACGAGAATTTGGTTCACTTTATTTGGACCCTTTTTTTTCCAGGTCCAAGTCCCAAAAAAGTGCCCCAACTGACCAGATGACCACCGGAGGGAATCGGGGATAACCTCCCCTGACTCCCCCAGTGGTCACTAACCCCCTCCCACCAAAAAACCCCACTTTACAAACTTTTTTCCCAGCCTGTATGCCAGCCTCAAATGCTGTACCCACCTCCATGACAGCAGAATGTGTTCTATCCTCTGACAGCCTTTCCCTGGTTCTGATGTGGGTCTCGGTGTGAGTGTGACACCTTTTCTGTTAAGGGCACTGCAGAGTCACATCAGCAATGCATTGTGGTGGGTGTAGGGTATTGGGCTTCGTGATTCCACTAGCTTGTGTTAAATGCTCACGATGTTGGTAGTTGGTAGGCTCTACTCCCATGGTGCTTTTCCCTCTGCTTACTGGGTCAGAGTGTGCCTGTTTTGTTTCCGGTAGTCCATGAGGTAGTGGCCATTTGTGTAAGATCCCTTCATGTGTTAGCCACGTTACAGCACTTAGTTCTTACCTTGAATGTTGCTGAAAGAGGACATTGTACACCATTCTGCCAGCTCGGACCTACTGCTAATCTCAGTACCAGTGAGACTCGTTGCCAGTGGGGCACAACCTCTGATCTGCAGTTAACTGTGAGTAAAGGTGCTTATTCAAATAAAGGACGTTTTCAGCGAGATTAGTCTTCAGGTGTGAACTGCTGTGCCAAGGTTATACACCAGCAACAAGTCCTGTCCCTGGAGCACTTTTAGTGGGTACTGCAGTGCACTTCAGGCAGGCAGGCAGACCCAGGCCCATCCCCCCCATCCGTAACACTTGTGGTGGTAAATGGGAGGCCTCTAAAACCCACTGTGCCCACATGTAGTTGCCCCCTTCACCCCTAAGAGCTATGGTAGTGTTGTACATTTGTCCCTCTCACGACCAAATGGCTTGGATTGGGATGTTTCTGAGCTGGGCGTTTTTAGTTTCCATTATCACAAAAAAAAAAAAACCTGCCCATCTCAGAAGGGACCCAATCCATGACATTTGGTCCGTCCAAACCGTATTTTTCGAAACAAAAGATAGACGCCCATCTTTTTCAATAATACGGTCTGTCCTGCCTCTTCACATACCCGTTTTCGGACATAGACGCCCATGGAGATGGGTGTTCGCGTTCGATTATGCCCCTCCAGGTGACCTTATTCTGACCCTCCTAAGATGACAGAACATTCTATGAAACTAATAAATAGCATATGTAAAACAAATCAAAGAAATATTTTTTCAGTGTATGATTAAGCTGTAGAATTTTTCACTGGAAGATGTGGTCAAGGTAGTTAGAAAGAGTTTAGATTTGTAGGCTTGAGAAAGTCACCATTCATCTGTGGGAATGAGCAATAAGGAACAGATCTGTTCCTTGAGATTGACCACTCTCAGCGTGCTTAGCTTGATGAATATTTGATCTGAACCAGTATGGCACATCTTATGTTCTCATTTAAGGGTGACCCCCCCTGAAAAATGCCTCTGCTGCAGGCAGAAGATGGGAGGATTTTCAGGAAGGTCACTAAGAAAACAAGGGCTGGGATTGCCAGCCT
Source organism: Microcaecilia unicolor (assembly GCF_901765095.1). NCBI lineage: Eukaryota > Metazoa > Chordata > Amphibia > Gymnophiona > Siphonopidae > Microcaecilia > Microcaecilia unicolor. The sequence continues at coordinate 69,477 of NW_021963442.1, read as the reverse complement.
GGTGGGAGGATTTGGAAGAGCCAGTCCTAGTAGGCAGGGCCAGGAGTTAATAAAAGAAGTTGTATTGAGAAAAACCTGGTCTTTGGTTGTTCACCCCCCCCCCCCCCCCCCCCCCCCCCGCCGAGACCCATTGAACTGACGGGGGAAGTCCTGGAAGTAAAAGGGAGAGATTTGTGGTGTGTAGTGATGGAAACCCCTGCCAGAGGGCAGAGGGGGCCTGCGGGTGGTTGCTGATCTGGGAACAAGGTTTGCCTGTGGGAAAAGGCACCCTGCGTAGGGGAAGTGGGAGCAGGAGAGCCTCACTTCTGGCAGGACTTTCACTAGCATTCAAAGTGATTCTAATCTGGGATGGGACAGGGATATGGAAAGTCACAATGATATTGATTCAAGACTGATGCATACTTGGAGGAAAAGGAGATTATGTCGGAAGCTGATCTAAGACCTTTATATTCCCTGAAACTGTACATACTTCGCTGTTGTCCATGAACTGTTTGTTGTTGAGTAAACGAAGTTGAAGTTGAATATGTGTGCCCCAAAGGAAGAGTACCCTTTGGCTTACCAGAGTTATTCTGGCCTGGTCTGCACCTAGCTTGACCAGTGGAGTGTGAGACCATGGTTACATAAGGCTGTTACTTGCAACTCTGCACGTATGAAAAATCAGGATCATTCATCTCAGTATACAGTAACTCCGCTCCTTAGATCCTGTACTACTTTTACAGAAGAGAAAAAGCAACAGGGTTCTGGACAATCACAAGGCAGGCTGGACCAGTGTTGGATTATACATGGCAGCAGGCAGATTATCCAGGAACATGGCAGGAAGTGAGTGGGAGAAAGTCAAACAGTGTATTATGTTTATTATAAAGAGTTTAATGGAGCAGCACATTATAATTATACCAGAACCGAAGGGTGTAACAAAAGATAAACACTTTGAAACACACACAAAACTGTTGAAAAAGGACATTGGCTTTCCCATATATGATCAGATATAGACCAATACAGTGTTACTATTACACTCACCTCTATGTCCCTCTCCCTTCTTTCCTTTTACAGAGTATAATGATATATGCATACAACCTAAAGCCTACTTCACTCTGAGGGTTAGTTTACTATCATATTTAATAATGCCCTATAGAAGAAAAACCCCTCAAAGCAGGCTATATAAAACACACAAAAAATATATAGCAAAAAACCAAACAAATAAACCCAAATACATAAAAATCACAAGCAACATATAAACAAATCATTCAGAAATTGAATTTCAAAAGTAAACACAAGTTACGTAATGCAGAATATAAAATGTTAAAAAGGAGCCAGGTTAAAAAAAGAAATAAATAGTTAATATATAGACCCTACTCAAGGTATCCTACTCAAATCTGGATAAAAAAAGCTAAATCTTTGACTTCAAAAATTCGAGGAGGAATCCTTATATTAATATCAATTGAAATAAGGTTCCCTGGATTTGGTCCAATGCTAGAAAATGTAGAGTATCAGGATATCAAGCTTGTATTATTTATATTCACTATAACTGCACCGTTTCTTCACTTACAGGATGAAAGAAGCATAACTTTGAAAAGCTGGTCACAGATGTGTTGTTGGTCTAATCAAAAGGTCTCATCAAGAATTCATTTGTTGACTCTTATCCTATATAATAATTTGCACCTCCAATGTTCTACGTCTGGATGCCTGGGTTCGTAACATCCATAACCACTCATTGCCCCGCCCTTGCGTCAAAACGTAATGACGTCAGAGGGCGGAACAGTGAGATGGAAGGGAAGCCAGCGCCAGCCAGCCAGAGAATGTTCAGGTACAAATCGAGGGGAGGAGAGAATCGCCCCCTCCCTCCCCCCTCTCCTCCAAGTTCCAGGCTCCCCTCTCTCCCTCTCCTCCGAGTGCTAGCCCAACCTGCGCTGCCCACCCTCTTCTCCCAGTCCTTTGCCTGCTCCTCGCCTTCCTGCATGCCACCCAGAATTTAAAAGTTTTTACCTCGGGGTCTGGCGGCAGCAGTGAAAAGCGAGCAGACATGGTGCTTTAGCCTGCCTTCCCTTCTCTCTCAGCTCTGCCTCTAGTCCCGTGCTTGCGGAAACAGGAAATGAGGGCGGGACCAGAGGCAGAGCTGAGAGAGAAGGGAAGGCAGGTTGAAGTGTCGAGCCTGCTCGCCTTTCACTGGTGCCGCCGGACCCCGAGGTAAGAACTTTTAAAATCTGGGCGGCACACAGGAAGGTGACGGGCAGGCGGAGGACTGGGAGAAGAGGGCGGCCAGTGCAGGTTGGGCTAGCACTCAGAGGAGAGGGAGGGAGGGGGGCCTGGAACTCGGAGGAGAGGGGGGCCTGGAACTCGGAGGAGAGGGCGGGGGGGCCTGGAACTTGGATGAGGGGGGGGGGAGGGGGCTAGGCTGGAACTCAGAGGAGAGGGGGCCAGGAATTCGGAGGAAGGGGGGCCTGGAACTCGGAGGAGAGAGGGGGGACCTGGAACTCAGAGGAGAGAGAGGGAGGGAGGCCTGGAACTCGGAGGAGAGGGGGGCCTGGAACTCAGAGGAGAGGGAGGGGGCCTGGAACTCGGATGAGAGGGGGGAGGGAGGGGGTCAGGCTGGAACTCAGGGGAGAGGGGGGCCAGGAACTCGGAGGGAGGGGGAGGGGAGGGAGGGGGCCTAGAACTCGGAGGAGAGGGAGGGAGGGGGCCTGGAACCTGGAGGAGAGAGAGGGAGGGAGGGAGGCCTGGAACTTGGAGGAGAGGGGGGCATGGAACTCGGATGAGAGGGGGGAGGGAAGGGGCCAAGCTGGAACTCAGAGGATAACCTTGCTAGCGCCCGTTTCATTTGTGTGAGAAATGGGCCTTTTTTACTAGTTTCTACATATTTAAGTGATTACAATTAGCAAACAGTATTGTTTACAGTACTCATGTCAAAGTACTTAAGTAAAAGTAAAGGTAAATGCATGTTTTAATGCTTCTTTAAGGTAGGAAGATAAAAATGTCTACTGAACAACGATGAGAGTACCTGCTCATAATGAGTGAGTGTTCTCCGCCTTGAGCTTGATGGTTAAGCGGATTATAAATGCCAAATTAAATTAATTAAATGCTGGATAACTCATTGTTTGCATGCTGTTCAGTTAACCATTGCCTACTTTTGGAAGAGAAAAAACAAATTAGTGTTTTTGAAGCCCAAACTTACATAGTAAATGTCAGCAGATAAAGACCTCCACGGTCCATCTAGTTTGCCAACAAGGTGGCCAGAGTTGAATCTGGCACTCTGTACAGGTTCCACTTGGGGCAACCACACAAGGTGGAGAAACACGCTCTCCCTACGTGCGTCAGCGAGAAAGAATCCAAGGAGTAGGGTAGATAGGCTCTTCCAAAAGACCCAGGGAAATGTGGGTTAAAAGGATGATCTTTATTGAAACAACACAATGGACTTGACACAGCTGCTGTGTTTTGCCTGCTTCAGGAGTCTCGTAATGTTGGTGTACAAACGTAGGTTACTGTTCCAAGATAACATGCAACTTGGACAAAGCAGATCCGAAGTCTAAGATGCTAGTAACTTCTGTGGGCAAAGCGGCATCTTCATAGTAGTAAAATAGTAATAATACAATAACAAAAAAAAACCCATAACTACAATAAATGAGGTAAACTTGAAAACAGTACATTAAAACCTAATCATAGAGCTACCGTAAAACAGCATCAAAAATGTACACATTTAACAGCACTGGGTTTTTCTTTTTTTGTTTGTTCTTCTTTAAAAAAAAACCATGTCAAATTCTAGTTGTCCATATTATCAATACTCTCCTTAGCTTTTTGAATATCTGAAGCAGGCGTTTTCACGCCGAAACACAGCAGCTATGTTGAGTCCATTAAAAAAGTCAAGAAGTAATTTTTCACGGAGAGAGTGGTGGATACTTGGATTACCCTCCCCGTGGGAGATGGTGGAGATGAAAACGGTAACGGAATTCAAAAATACATAGGATAAACATAAAGGAATTTTGTTCAGAAGGAATGGATCTTCAGAAGCTTAGCAGAGATTAGGTGGCAGCACCGGTGGTTGGGAGGCGGGGCTAGTGCTGGGCAGACTTCCATGGTCTGTGCCCTGAAAATGGCAGGGACAAATCAAGGTCAGGTATACATATAAAAGTAGCACATATGAGTTTCTCTTGTTGGGTAGACTGGATGGACCATACAGGTCTTTCTCTGTCGTCATCTACTATGTTACTCACGTTACTATGTGCTGTTTCAATAAAGATCATCCTTTTAACCCACGTCTCGCTGGGTCTTTTGGAAGAGCCTATCTACCCTACTCCTTGGATTCTTTCAGGTTCCATTTGGGTTCATTACTGGACATGGAGGCATGGAGGTCTGTGATGTGCTGGAGATATCATGTTTAGACATTTAGAGGGCAATTGTATATAAGACGTGTCTGCACATAGGCACATCTGATACCCCTGAATGCATTCAGGACTAGTATTAAGTCAAAATTAGCATCTGCATATGAAAAAGTTCTCAGTCTGCCATAGCAGATTAAGCTTTTAGGAGAGTCAGTGAACTTCCCGATCCTTTCATTTATTTATTAGGATTTACTTACCCCCTTTTTGAAGCAATTCACTCAAGGTGGTGTACAGTAGGAATAAATCAAACATAAGCAATAGACAATTACAGCAGTAAAAATATTCAAATAACAATACAAAGTATGGCATACGATACTACTTACAATGTCAATACAGTACATAATAAACATTTTAATGAACAACATAGGGTATAAGCAAAGATGAACGAGTGGAGGAGTGGCCTAGTGGTTATGGTGGTGGACTTTGGTCCTGAGGACCTGAGTTCGATTCCCACTTCAGGCACAGGCAGCTCCTTGTTACTCTGGGCAAGTCACTTAACCCTCCATTGCCCCATGTAAGCCACATTGAGCCTGCCATGAGTGGGAAAGCGCAGGGTATAAATGTAACAAAAATAAATAGGGGCCCTTTTACCAAGCTGCACTAAAAAGGGTCCTGCAGCGGACATTTTTGCCATGCGCCAGGCCCTTCTTTACTGCAGCAGCTAAAAAAGGCTGAAAATCAGTATGGCCATGCAGTAAAATTGCATTTACTGCAAGGCTATGCCGGGGGGGGGGGGGGGGGGGGGGGGGGGGGAAGCACTTACCATGAAGTACTTACCATTACCCATTGCGGTAACCTGGCAGTAACCACCAGGTTAGCACCATGCTAATAATTATGGAAAAAAAATTCTGTACTGCCAGAAATGGCATGCGCTCAAGGCGGAACTACCACCAGCGGCCACATTTGGCTGGCAGTAATTCTGAGCTGACGCGCGGCAACCCTTTATTAAAAGCAGGGGCGTATCTGCGTGGGGCCTCAGGGGCCTGGGCCCCCGCAGATTTTGCCCTGGACCCCCCTACCGCCATCAACCCTCCCCCGCTGCCGTTCTTACTTTTGCTGGCGGGGGACCCCAACCCCCGCCAGCCGAGGTCTGCTTCCACCTGCCGCTGCCGTAAAAACTTCTTCTTCAGCCGGCGGGGGACCCCGCCAGCCGCCCCGCGGTGTTTGAAATTCATCTTCGGCCTCCATGGCCGTGCTGCTGTGATAGGCGCTGTTGAAATCCACTTCAGAGTCTGACGTCGTTGTACGTTGTACGTGCTGCGACGTCAGACTCCGAAGTGGATTTCAACAGCGCCTATCACAGCAGCATGGCCACGGAGGCCGAAGATGAATTTTAAACACCGCGGGGCGGCTGGCGGGGGTTTGGGGTCCCCCGCCGGCTGAAGAAGAAATTTTTACGGCAGCGGCAGGTGGAAGCAGACCTCGGCTGGCGGGGGGTTGGGGTCCCCCGCCAGCAAAAGTAAGAACGGCAGCGGGGGAAGGTTGGCTGCGGGAGGGGGGTAGAGAGAGTCATTGGTGGCGGTGGGGGCTCGGCGGCGGCGGCGGCGGGGGGGGGGGGGCTAAAATGTGCCCCCCCCCTCTGGCCCCCCCTACCGCCGGAGTCGCCCCTGATTAAAAGGGCCCCATAGATAGGCAAGAGAGTAAGAGGAGTTAGAAAATAAGGGGGTCTAATTTAAAGAAAGTTGCACCTGAGGTCAGAGAGGTGATTAAATATTATCTGATCACATCCCTTTTTTAAAAGAAATAGTGACAATGCACTTTTCACCACACTGGCTGAAAATCTGGCCCAATATTTTCAACCTTTTTTAATCCAGAATTGCTGCTTTAATCAAACCATATCTGAGCATGTGTATGGAAAGAGTTAACTTGAGGAAGAAAATCATATATGGATATTGCATAATCAAATCTCCACATGTACTTTTCAGCATGTACTTTGCACCTGCCTCAATGCAAGCATAAAGTGCTCAGATACCTGGTATTCAAATTCTGCATACCACACAATTTTCAAAGGGAATTTCCAGGAGTTTCCTTTAAAAATTAACTTGCAGGCCTGTGGAGGGTCTCATTATTGCCCTTTCCCCTCAGTTTATTTGTTAATTCAGTTTACAGTGAATAAAGCTGTGAAAAGCAATGAATTTTTGATTCTGAAGTGATTTCATTTAATAGATCTGAATTTTTTTAATAGTTTGGAAGCAGAAATTGAACATGATGGGAGTTAATGTGGAGGAGGGACATTTTCGATATGACATCTGAGTCTGACCTTGGATATTTTCGTCCAGAATCCAAATAGCAAATATAGCCATTTTCAAAACAGCAAAAGTCTTACAGTATCATTTTGTTTTGAAAATGGCCACTTGCTAGATGCGTTTATTTTTTCAGTTCATTTTTGAAAAAAAAAAATGTCCAGGTGAAAACATACAAAATCAAGCCATTGGGATGTAGGAGGAGCCAGCATTCTTAGTAGTCTAGCCACACAGATATTCTAGCAGAGCAGTGGGGCACCCTAGGGGGCATTGCAGTGGACTTCACCTAAATGCTCCCAGGTACATATCTCACTGTTACCCCCACCCCCTTATATTGTATTGCAAACCCTCCAAAACCCACCAAAAACTTACTATACCTAACTGTACATCACTACAATAGCCCTTATGTCTGCAGGTGTCACCTATATGTGGGTACAGTAGGTTTTTGGTGGGTTTTGGAGAGCTCACACTTTCCACCACAAGTGTAACAGAGTAGATTATGGCAGTGATTCCCAAATCTGGGCCTGGAGGCACCCCAGACAGTCAGGTTTTCAGGATATTCACAATGAATATTCATTGCATGCAATGTAGGCAGTGCATGAAAATATCTCTCATGAATATTCATTGTGGATATCCTAAAAACCTGACTGGCTGGGGTGCCTCTAGGAGCAGACTTGGGAACCACTGGATTATGGGCCTAGGTCCCCTTCTCCATAGTACACTGCACCAACCACTAGACTACTCCAGGGACTTGCTTGCTGCTTTAATAGGACTGGCTGTAATATCTGAGGCTGTCATAGAGGCTGGTATGTACTGTTTCTTTTACATCTTTGGGGGGGTGGGGGGGGTGGGAGGTGATCAGTGACCACTGGGGGCGTAAGAAGGGTCATTCTTTAATTCCTCCAGTGGTCATCTGGTCATTTAGGGCAACATTTTGTGGCTTAATCATTATTAAAGCAGGTCTAGCTCAAAATGTCTTAGTTTTTGTCCTGGGTGTTTTAGTTTTCTCCCACTATAGCTGAAAAACGTCCAGGTCTTAGGAGTGCCCAAATCCCCCCTCCCCACCCCCGACATGCCCCCTTGAGATTTAGATGCACTGCAGACAAAGTACATTAAAAATGTCTGGAAATGGGTTCTGAAAATACAGATTTGGATATTTTGGTGAGAAAACGTCCAAATGCTGCTTTATAACACTTTTAAGACATTTTTCTCTTTCACAAATGAGCCCCCAGAGTGTAGTTAAAGTTTGGGGGATTGATGAGAGTTTTTAGTGCAGTCAATATTCCATTGCTAAAGACTGTGGAAGACATACGTTTTTAAAATCCAGTTATTTCTGCAGTAAAGGTAGGAATATTTCAATATACCATCATGCAAACTGAACATAGAATGAAAATATAAGTGCTATCCAGTTTGACTACTTCATTATTACACTGTAAAAAAAAGCCACTAAGTGCAGCCAAACATGTCTTTCAGGATAGGGTAATTTATATGTCAGGATTTAGGATGGTAGTACTATCAATTTAATTATTAGATGAAACTGGAGCGTATACACCATGGAAATTACCATTCAGAGTTAAATACATTTTACATTGAACCACCCTATCTTACTTTCACATTTAGGATATGCTAGAATAGCACTACTGAATTAATACAGGCAGTGGCGTTCCTAGGGGCGCTGACACCTGGGGCGGTTTGCCGATGCGCCCCGCCCCCCGGTGCAGCGCGAACCCCCTCGTCACCCCCCCACCCCGGCGAAAGAACCCCCCCCGGGTGCACGCCATTGGGGGGGGGGTGCTGCGCGCCGGTCAGCTTCGTTGTTTCCATGCTCCCTCTGCCCAGGAACAGGAAGTAACCTGTTCCAGGGCAGAGGGAGCATGGAAACAACGAAGCTGACCGGCGCGCGGCACCCCCCCCCCCAGCGGCGTGCACCCGGGGTGGGCCGCCCCCACCCCCCCCCCTTAGTACGCCACTGAATACAGGATAATAAGCGTTGACACAATATCACACCTTACCTTGCAGCAGATCCTTCCTGGGATCATGTAGCATGTGAATATCATTATTATTATTATTTGTGTGGAAGTATTATGTGTACATAGCATAAGAACATAAGAGTAGCCATACTGGGTCAGACCAATGGGCCATCTAGCCCAGCATCCTGTTTCCAACAGTGGCCAAGCCAGGTCACAAGTACCTGGCAGAAACCCAAATAGTAGCAACGTTCCATGCTACCAATCCCAGGGCAAGCAGTTGCTTCTCCATATCTGTCTCAATAGTAGACTATGGCCTTTTCCTCCAGGAACTTGTCCGAACCTTTTTTAAACCCTGATACACTAACTACTGTTACTACATCCTCTGGCAAAGAGCTCCAGAACATAACTATTCATTGAGTGAAAAAAATATTTCTTCTATTTGTTTTAAAAGCATTTCCATGCAGCTTCCTCGAGTGTCCCCTAGTCTTTGTACTTTTGGAACGAGGTAAAAAATGTATTTACTTCTACTCATTCTACACCACTCAGAATTTTATAGACCTCAATCATATCTTCCCTCATCTGTCTGTTTTCCAAGCTGAAAGCCCTAACCTCTTTAGCATTTCCTCATATGAGAGGAGTTCCATCTCCTTTATCATTTTGGTTGCTCTTCTTGGAACCTTTTCTAATTCCGCTATATCTTTTTTGAGATACGGCGACCCAGAACTGAACGCAATACTCAAGGTGAAGAAGAAATGACAAAATACCTTTTCGTGTGCTTAATGAACTGTGAGTTAAGTCTAATAATGAAGTGGGACATCTATGTGTAAAGCCTGTGAAAATTACCCTAGATCCAACCAAGCCTGAGCCAATACAAGCGCAGTATCTCCTGAGTCCTAAAGCTGAAGCAGGCATCAAACCTGTATTAGATGAACTGTTACAACAAAGGGTGATCTATCCCACTGTTTCAAGGTATATACCCCAACTTTTCCAGTACAAAAGGCAGATAAGACCTCTTAGAAGTTTGCTCAAGATTTGAGAGCCATAAATTGGGTGGTAGTTGACTCATTTGTTGTTGTTGCAACCCAACTGAAATCTGGAATAACTAGTAAAAAGGCCCGTTTCTATTTTAAAGGAAACGGGCGCTAGCAAGGTTTTCCTGGGGGTGTGTATGTTTGAATGAGTGTGTGTGAGAGTGACTGTGTGAGAGAGAGTGAATGTGCGAGTGTGTGTGTATGTGTGTGTGTGTGACAGAGAGAGAGAGTGAGACTGGGTGCGAGTGTGTGTGTAAGAATGAGAGTCTGTGCCAGGGTCCACCCTCCCTCCCAGTTCCAGGGTCATCATGCCCCCCCCGGTCTGTCTCCAGTTGTAGGGGGGTCCCCCCCGCCTCCCAGTTGCATGGGGGTCCCCCTCCCTCCCTTTTTCCCAGTTGCAGGGTCCCCCCTCCCTCCCCCCTTCCTTCTTTCCTTCCTCCCTGTTTCCCCATTGCAGGGTCCTCCCTGTTTCCCCCCTGCCCCCTCCCCCTTTCTTCCTCCCTCCAAGTTGCAGTGTCTGTCTGTCTTCCCCCTCCTTTTGTCCTTGACTTTTTAAGGCACTGTCTATCAATAATTTTTAAAACGACAATGTGCAGCAGCAGCTCCTAGGTTTGCTTGTTTTTGAGTGTATGCCAATGAGGGCTGCGTAGGGGAGTGGAAACAGAGATAACCAATGGGCTTCCTTACTTACCGTAGACTGCTGTGCTCTCTTCCACTCCTGTCTATTAAACATCCTGCAGCATCTCATAGGTTTGCTTGCTTTGTTGTGACGTGAACGGGGATGACGGATGCGCGGGAGTCGGACCCGCTGGTCTTTCCCTCCCCCCTCTTCCGAGTGGACCCCGACCCCCACTCTGATCCCTCACCCGCCTCCTCCACATTGGACAGTCGGCGCAGCCTCTCGCTTGCCATCTCCCCGCCCTCCCTCTTCGTCCTCTCTGACAGTCCGAATCTTGACTTGGAGAGGAGAGGGAGGGCAGCGGTGGTTTTTTGAGGGCGGTTAGTGCGCGCGTGTGGTTCGGGAGGTTGGCAGCCAGTCTGGTGCGATTCCTAGGCAGGGGGAGGAGTAGGGAAACATGCTCCGTGTGTTTCCCTACTCCTTTCCCCTGGCTGCTACTCCTCCCCCTGCCTGGGTCGCTGTTTGCTGCTGCCTACTCCTCCCCCTGGCTGTTACTCCTCCCCCTGCCTGGGTCGCTGTTTGCTGCTGACGTCACTTTGAACTACTCCATGAAGCAGACCACCTCCAGCAGAAGCCACGGTCCCAGGCAACCTCAGTACGTTGGAGGTGAGAATTATTATATAGGATGTGCCACCTGATACTGATTATTTTACTGTTATAGATGTAAGCACGGCATTCTTTTCTGTGCTGCCCGAGATTTCCAGTCAAAAATACTTTGCATTTATGTACAGAGGACAGCAATACACCTGGCAAACCTCAAGCCAAGTGTATACGAAGAGCCCTTCCTCCTTTTTCAGGGCCCTAAAGCAAGTATTGTCAGACTTTTCTTTCCCTTGTCAATCCGTGCTGATACAGTATGTTGATGATTTGCTAATCTATTTTATAGGGAAAAGCTGTGATCTGGAGGATTCCCTCACACTGTTGACATTCCTTTTACTGTAGGTCTGAAGGTGAACCATAAGAAACTCCAGGTATGTCAGAAAAAGGTATATTTTGGGGTAGTGTACTGATACAAGGCTCCAGAGAGCTTCTGCCACAAAGAAAGCAAGTGGTACTCTCCTATCCCCGTCCTATCACTAAGAAACAGTTAAGAAAGTTCCTGGAAATTTGTAATTACTGTCAACAATGGATTTTAGATTATGCTCTGATAAGCATGCCTCTGCAAATGTTGTTGAGGGGGGCAGGTTTCTGAGAAACCCTTGCCTTGGGGACCCAAAGACACTGTTTTTATGTCCCTTAAACAAGCTCTTTCTAGTGCCAAACTGCATGCTGCCTTTTCACCTTTACTGCCATGAGAATCAAGGAATGGCCACTGGGGTCCTCACTCAGCCGGCAGGAGACAAACAGCGCCCCATAGCTTACTACAGCTCCAAATTGGACCCCGTTGCAGCTGCCATGCCTGCTTGTCTCAAAAGTGTCACCACTGCTACAATGGTAGAACTTACTACTACTCTGGTGTTATTTATTTATTTATTTGTGACATTTATATCCCACATTACCTCAAACAAGTTTGAGTTCAGTGCGGCTTACAATAAACAGTATTGGATACATAACTAAGAATAACGCATAAGAAAGTAATTTGTTGTAAGAATCCAATTTTACAATACAGTATCATAAATATACTGGGATAGCTATGGATGTTTAACATTTAGAAAATCTATTATGAATGAGAAATTGTACACGAAGCAGCGAGACAGTTGATGGTAAATAGAGTTACAGCACACTCTCACCCTATTTGTGCACCATGCTATTGAGATTCTTTTGAACTCTGCTGCAGCACAGCATTTCACAGTACAAAAGAATGCTCCCTATGAACTGGCCTTGTTATCTGAAAGTCACATCCAGGTCAAGCGGCGTTCTGTCCTAAACCCTGCCACTACCAGACGATGGGGAGTCACATGACTGTGTACTGACGGTGGAATCTCAAACCCAGGCACGACAAGACCTAAGGGCTGTCCCTCAAAATAATACTGACTTTTAATTTTTTGTAGCTGGATCCTGCCTCAGAGACCAGAATAGGGAATTGGTAGCTGGATATGCAGTATGTACAGTACATGATGTTATTGAGACACAGTATTTGCCACATGTTAAAAGTACGTGATAGCTGAACTTGTTGCCCTTATTCGGGCTTGTACTTTAGCCAAAGGTCATTCTGTAAATATTTATACTGATTCAAGATATGGGTATGGAATTTATTATTTACTAGTAAAAAAGGCCCGTTTCTGAAGGCAAGGAAACGGGCCCTAGGCAGGCAATTCCTCCCCCCCCCCCCCTGCGCTACGGCCCCCTCGCCCCCCCTTCGGCAAACCCGTTGCCCCCCCCGGACCGCCGAAAACTGCCCCCCGCCGCCGTTGTGTATTACCTATGCTGACGGGGGACCCAAACCCCGTCAGCCGAAGTGTTGTTGTGCTCTTCGCGTTCCTTCCTCATCTTCTCTGGAAGTTCCTCTGCGTGTGTCTGACGTCAGATGCACACAGAGGAACTTCCAGAGAAGATGAGGAAGGAACGCGAAGGGCACAACAACACTTCGGCTGTTGGGAGTTTGGGTCCCCCGTCAGCACAGGTTGTACACCACGGCGGCGGGGGGCGGTTTTCGGCGGTCTGGGGGGGCGACAGGTTTGCAGAGGGGGGGTCAAGGGGGCCGTAGCGCGGGGGGTGACAGATGATTCCGAGGTAGGGGGAGGAGTAGGGAAACACGCTGCGTGTGTTTCCCTACTCCTCCCCTTGCCTTGGAATCAGCTGTCATGACGTCAGTGACGTCAGTGTGTGTCTGCCTAGCAGACCACCTCCAGCCTAGGGAGCTACGGTCCCAGGCACAGAACGTTGGAGGTGAGAATTATTATATAGGATGTATATTCTGCCTTTACCCAAAGCGGGTGACAGAAAAACATACATACAATTGGTATGGGATTTTGGGGCTATTTGGAAAACAAGGGGGTTACCTGACCTCAGGAAACACGCCAGTAGCTAATGCTGAATATGTACATACATTGTTAGAATGTGTTGAGTTACCTAGCCAGCTTATTGTAATGAAATGTAAAGGACATGATAAATCTAATTCTTCATAAGCTAAGGGAAATGCAAGAGCAGATGCAGCAGCCCAGGAGGCTGCTCTGTCTCAAAGGATGTTACCTCAATTACAATCAGTAATTAAATTTATATTCCTACAGGTCCCCATACTACAGAAGGTTGCTAAAGCACAGAACGCATCAACACAAAAGGAACAGGAAGTGTGGGAAGGTTCTGGATGTCGACAGACAGATGCTGGGATTTGGATCACTGCTCAGGGAATACCCATGGCACCTGAAGCACTGCTACCTCATTTAGCAGAGCTGTGCCATGGAAAGACTCATGAGGGAAATGGGGCTATGATAATAATGTTCAATGAGTTATGGTATTTATTTATTTGTGATATTTATATTCCACATTATCCCAAACAAGCTTCAGTTCAATGTGGCTTGCAATAAACAGTATAGGATACATAACAAAGAATAATGCATAAGAAAGTAATTTGTTGTAAGAATTCAATTTTACAATACAGTATCATAAACATACTAGGATAACTATAGTAACATAGTAGATGACGGCAGAAAAAGACCAGTACGGTCCATCCAGTCTGCCCAACAAGACAACTCATATGTGCTACTTTTTGTGTATACCCTACTTTGCTTTGTACCTGTGCTCTTCAGGGCACAGACCGTATAAGTCTGCCCAGCACTATCCCCGCCTCCCAACCACCAGCTCTGGCACAGACCATATAAGTCTGCCCAGCACTATGTCCCGTCCGTGGCCGTGACAACCCTCAGACTTACCCTGTTTCTGGGAATCAGTGTCTGTGCTGGCTTCTGCTTGTCTCTGTGTCTGTGTCTGTCTTAGGTTCTCTCTGGCTCTGTGTGCTGATTGCCTTACTGAACCTCACCTGTGTGGGCTTTGCCTCTTCCAAGATGGCTGCCGCCGCCTCCTCCTCTTTGCCAGTATCCAAGATGGCTCCCGCTGTTCCTTCCTATGGCTGACTGCTCTGAGTGTCAAGCCTCTGTTTGGTCACAAGGTGATTGCTGCAGCTGTGGCTCTGGTGTTGATGGGCTTTATTAGTCACTTGGAGACTACAGTCCTGGCCTTTGCATCTCATCTAAAGGTCCTGGTGTATAGAGTGCTCTGTACACAGTTTCAGTGTTTGCTCTGTGTGAGTTTCTATGTTTGTTTAGACTAGCTAGCTTAGGCACCGTGTGGCTTGTAGCCTGTGTATAGCTTTGCTAGTGTTCTATGTTTGTTTAGACTAGCTAGCTTAGGCACCGTCTGGCGTGTAGCCTGTGCATAGCTCTGCTAGTTCTCTGTGTGTGTTTCCAGTGCATGGCTAGTTAGCTTAGGCACCGTCTGGCTTGTAGCCTGTGCCTAGCTCTGCTAGTTCTCTGTGTGTGTTTCCAGTACATGGCTAGTTAGCTTAGGCACCGTCTGGCTTGTAGCCTGTGCCTAGCTCTGCTAGTTCTCTGTGCTTGTTCCTAATGTTAGACTAGCCGCCCTTGCTAGCCACTGTCCCAAGACTGTGTTTGTTCCTAATGTTAGACTAGCCGCCCTTGCTAGCCATTATCCCAAGACTGTGTTTGTTCCTAATGTTAGACTAGCCGCCCTTGCTAGCCCCTTCCCAAGACTGTGTTTGTTCCTAATGTTAGACTAGCCGCCCTTGCTAGCCATTATCCCAAGACTGTGTTTGTTCCTAATGTTAGACTAGCCGCCCTTGCTAGCCACTTTCCCAAGACTGTGTTTGTTCCTAATGTTAGACTAGCCGTCCTTGCTAGCCACTATCCCAAGACTGTGATTGTTCCTAGTGTAGACTAGCCAGCTTAGGCACCGTCTGGCTTGTAGCCTGTGCATAGCTCTGCTAGTTCTCTGTGTTTGTTCTTAGTGCAGACTAGCCAGCCTTAGGCACTGTCGGGCTTGTAGCCTGTGCATAGCTCTGCTAGTTCTCTGTGTTGGTTCCTAGTGACAGACTAGCCAGCTTAGGCACCGTCTGGCTTGTAGCCTGTGTAAAGCTTTGCTAGTGTTCTGCGTTTGTTTCCAGTGCATGACTTGTTAGCGTGGGCACAGCTTAGTGGTTAGCTGGTATATAGCCTTCCAAGTCTCCTGAGTTTGCTCTGTGTATGTTCCTGTGTATGACTGGTCTGCCTGGGTATAGCGTTCCTATTAGCCTGGGTACAGTGTACTAGTCATTGTGTTGAATCCTGCCAACTGCCAGAACCCGGACAGTCCCTGCTTGTCTGCCTTGCCTTCGCCTAGGTGCCAGGGGGCACTCCTGGATCTTCATTCCTGCTGTTCCTGTAAGTCCTACCGGCTGCCAGAACCTGAGGGCTCAACCCTCGGGGAAAGGCAGTCAAGTGTAGGTGAAGCCTAGGTCCAGGGTGTTCCAGTTCCGCGGGTTCCGCTCCAGTGTTCCAGTCCAGCGGGTTTCACTCCTGTATGTTCCAGTCCAGTGGGGCCACTCCAGTGTGTCCAGTCCAGTGGGCCCCACTCCAGTGCGCACCCTTCCGGTGCGTTCCAGTTCCGAGTATCCCTGTGTAGAACTCCAGTCCGGGGTTCCTGTCCAGGGTTGTCCCATCTCCACCTGGAAGGTGATCTTGCCTGCCACTGCCGCTCCACGGTAGTGGCCTATGGACTCACAAACCCCGCGCTCCCGGGGAAGAAGCCTGAAGGTATACCAAGGTCCTCGAGAGCGCGGCAAGCGCGAGAGACGCGACACACTATCCCCGCCTCCCAACCACCAGCCCCGCCTTCCAACCACCAGCTCTGGCACAGACCGTATAAGTCTGCCCAGTACTCTCCCCACCTCCCAACCACCAGCCCCCGCCTCCCAACCCCAGCTCTGGCACAGACCATATAAGTCTGCCCAGCACTATCCCTGCCTCCCAACCACCAACTATGGATGTTTAACATTTAGAAAATCTATTATGAATGAGAAATTGTACATGAAGCAAAGAGAAAGTTAACGGTAGCTAGAGTAATAACCAATTCAGGTAGTAATTGTTTGAGATATGGTTGTTCTTTGTGAGGGTTTGTTGAATAGGAATGATTTGAGGATTTTGCGGAATCTAGTATATTCTGGTATAGATATATAATTCAAACATGATTCTCGTTTTGATGGGAAGCCAGTGTAATTTGATTAATAACCCACACTTTTATTTTTATGCAGATAGCATTGTTGATACTTGTCTAATTTGTCAACACCACAATCCTGGTAAAGCAGCACCAAGGCATCTACCCTGACCTGAGGGACTATTCTTGGAACTTCAAATGGACTTCATACACATGCCAAAGGAACAAGGGTTTGAGCATTGCCTAGTGGCGGTGTGTATGTTTTCTGGTTGGGTAGAAGTGTATCCCCGTAAATCCATTGTGCCGAAAAATCTGTTGACACATTTCATACCTGTTTGGGGAGTGCCTCAAGTGTGGTCCTCTGACCAAGGCAGCCATTCACAGGGAAAGGGCTGAAACTGGCATGTAAGAGAATGGGGATACAGGAAACCTTTCATGCACCATACCACCTTCAGAGTTCTGACCAGCATGAATGGGTTATTGAAACCAAAATTGGCTAAGATTAACGCTAGAACTATATTAACCTGGGTTCAGGCTCTTCCATTGGCACTTAAGAGCCTGCAAAATATGAGACGTGGTCTCACTCCCTATGAAATAGTTGCAGGACACCCTTATACCCCTTTCCATACTGGTGTGGTTACTGAAATGCCTTTGCTGCCTCACAATCCTCACATATTAGCACCTGATGAGCTTTCTTTCTGTAGTCTCTTCTAGGCAACAGGCTGTGACACAACCTGTGGAACAAGGCCATTATTTGCAAGCAGGAGATTGGGTGCTTCTCCGGAAATTCCAGAGGAAAACCGCATTGGATCCTCACCGAAAGGGACCCTATCAAGTATGAAGGGATTACCTCTTGGATACACCTCTCACACTATAGAAAGGTGCCGCCACTACAACAACTGTGGACAGTGACCCCTACTGGAGATTTGTACATTAGGTTTACAAGGAAGAAGTGATGGAATTGTCTTACTTGAACTGTCAGTGGGTATTGCAGCTATTTGAAGAATTGGAGAGACTAAGGATACAAGACTACTTAGAGCCCATAGTTACTGAACTTACTATTTTACCTTATTACCACTATTGTGCATTCTTGCACTGTAATCGTTTCACTATGGGGCCTTTTTACTAAGGTGGGCCTAAAAGTGGCCTGCGCTGGTGTAGGCACGTGTTTGGGATGCGTGCAGGTCGATTTTCAGTGCGCTTGAAAAAAAAATAGCCTTTTTTTGTGGCCGAAAATGACGTGCGGCAAAATTAAAACCAGCACGTGTCCATATTCAGCTTGAGACCTTACCACCACCCATTGACTTAGCGGTAAGTCTCACGTACTAACCGGGCAGTAAGCAGCCAGTGCGCATAAACCTACGTTACCGCCGGGTAACTGCCATGCGGTAGAAAATAGAAAATATTTTTCCACCGCATGTTTTGGATGCGTGTCAAAATGTAATTACCACCCTGGCACATGGTAGCGGGGTGGTAGTTCCAATATGGCAAGCATTGGATGCGTGTAGGTGCCTACGCGTCTTAGTCGCCAATCCAGTAGTGAAAACAAATACAATAGATTGTAGTAGTCTGTGAAGATAGAAAGAATAGGGTGTAAAGGGGAAGGGGGTAAAGGTAAGAGAGTCCATAGTGGTCCATTTATGTGCTATTTTGCAGTACTTTAGGTTTTATGTTGGATCCAGAGGGTAGTCCTTCCGGAATAGGTTGGTCTTAAGTAATTTCCTAAAGTTGAGATGGTTTTGAGTAGTTTTGACAAATTTTGGCAACGCATTCCATAATTGGGTGCTGATAAACGAAAAGAGGAAGCGTAAGTGGATTACACTTGCTTGCTGGTCTATTAGAAATGGCCATAATATCTGAAAACTGTCATAGAGTCTGGTATCCACTGTCACTTTCATTTCTTAGGGGGGTGGGAGGAGGTCAGTAACCACTGGGAGATGAAGGAGGGGTCATGCCTTCATGACCTGATGGCCAGCTGCTCAATCACGGCACCTTTTTTTTTTCTTTTTACCCTGGATGTGATTGAAACAAGTTACAGGTGGGGTAATGGAGATTTAGGAATGAACGGCATGTGCTTGATGTATTCCTGGGTGGAAGATTGATTAGGTTGTTCATGTAACCTGGGGCTTCTCCATGAAGGATTTTGTGGATTAGGGTACAGATCTTGAAGGTGATCCTGAAGGCCATAGCCAAGGTGTTCAACATAATTTCTTGTTGGGTGTTTGGGAAAATTCCCCATAATGCTCAAGACAGGGTACCCTTGTATGCTCTGCCTTCCAGCCCGTGAATCTAAGTGGATCCAGCAGGATCAGGCTGAACATATGGGAAGACAGATTTGCTCATCCATACATGCTTAAGCTTAACCGGGAAACTGGGTGGTCTTGTGTGCCCACATATACAGGGTGACCCACCCTATGGTACAAGTACTGTCAATACATGCTTATAGGAATGATAAAGATCACTTCTAAATCTGAAGCCTTCCAAAGACCTATAGAATCACTTCAATTATGGATATAAACTCTATGCTTTTAACTTTATTTCACATCTTATTAAAAAATAAATTTTAATGGAGAAAAAGACATCAAAACTCCATCGTGCTATGGTGGAACTTCCGTAGACACATCACAAGCACTAAGTAGACATTAACTTCATCACCGGCCAAAAACCTCCCAACAATGCCTTTCTATTTTCTTTTTACTTTGCAGCGATTATGCTAAAATAAAAAATGGTAATTTACAAAAAACATGCACACTGCATGTTGTGTTTGGTAAATTAGAGGCCCTTTTACTAAGTTGCACTGAAAAATAGGCTGCGCTAGTGTAGGCGTGTGTTTTGGGCGCGTGCAGATCCATTTTTCAGCGTGCCAGTAAAAAAGGCCTTTTTAAAATTTTTGCTGAAAATGGACATGCGGCAAAATAAAAATTGCTGCGCGTCCATTTTGGGTCTGAGACCTTACCACCAGCCATTGACTTAGCAGTCTCATGTGGTGCGGTAATCGTCTAAGCACATAGAATGATGATTACTGCCCGGTTTTTGCCAAGCGCCAGAAAATAAAAATTGTTTTCCGGTGCGCATAGTGGATGCGCATCAAAAATGAAATTACCACAAGAGCCATGCGGTAGCCGGCAGTAACTCAAAATTGACGTACGCTGGGCGCACATAGGTGCCTACATGGCTTAGTAAAAGAGCCCCTTACTATTTTTTGAGTATAATCGCTGCAAAACCTGAAACAGAGAGGGAAGAACAGTGGGAACTAGACCATGGACTCGAGACAAGGCACCACTACGATTTCCATTGGTATCGCTTATACATGCACCCAGGACTTTTTAAAGGCCAGGCATTTCTATTGTCACTCCAGCACAGTGTACACCACAAATTTTGTATATCCAATAAGGTTCAGAAGACTCCTGAAGCATGCCTGTAGCCGATACACAGTACTATGTCGAGTCTCCAACCACTAAAGACTTTCTGAGAAGAGTTAGACCATTGTCCTCGTCTCTTGAGTCCATGCTCTACTTCCCGTTGTTCTTCCTTCTCTGTACATCATTCGTGGAAATCCACCAGTGTTTCTTTTATTTGTTACATTTGTATCCCACATTTTCCCACCTATTTGCAGGCTCAATGTGGCTTACATAGTACCGTGAAGGCGTTCGCCAACTCCGGTAGAGAAAACAAATACAAAGTGATGTTGTAGTCTAATAAGGTTCATATGTTACAGACATTTTGGGAAATAGCAGAGAAGGAGAGTTATATAGTGTTCTTCCACCTAGGTGGATTTCCTCTGACTCTTAAATCTGACACATACAGGTTATTTCAAACTGCACTTCATTTCTGTGAGACTTTGCCTAAGGAAGCTGGTAACACCATGTGACCATCAGAAAAAAATCAAACTGTTTCTTTTCTTGCCTTCCAAAAAATGTGTGTTCTAGGTAGCAAAGGTGCACCCCACTGAAATGGTTTCTCCAAGTCACTGACCCCTATTTGAAAAACAGGGGTTGAAATCCTCCATGTTGTAATGCTTCCATACTGGCTTACCAGTTAGCTCTGTTTTTGCCATGACTGGCTAATTCAGTTCTGCTTTGGCCTCGCTGCAGGCATGGGCTTGGCAAGTGATTTTCCTAAGAAAACTAGGCCACAAATTCATGACTGTGGCAGGGTAAACCAAGACCAGCTCAACCTGTCTTAAAAAAATGGATTCAGTTGCTAACCTCCTTCTGCTTGGTAATATTCTTGATTAACCAGCAAAACACTGTTGTTCTATTGTCTGATCACAGCACCAAACACAGTAAGAATTTAATACACTAAATTTCACATATTTTAAATGTATTTGAAGCAGAAGTGTGTAGTGGAGGAGTGGCCATAGTGTTAGAGTGGTGGACTTTAGTCCTGGGAACTGGCCTTCAATTCCCACTACAGGCACAGGCAGCTCCTTGTGACTCTGGGCAAGTCACTTAACCCTCCATTGAGCCTGCCATGAGTGGGGAAAGCACGGGGTACAATGTAATAAATAAATAAATAGTGTTTTTTATATGATTTAAGTACTTTACTAATGTAACACCTATTATAATTTCTTCCATGGAATATAAAATGAATGAAATCCCTGTACATTGACAAGATTCTGCAGTAACTCTAGAGGTCTCCTGCATCTGTGAAAAATAGGACTAAAGTAACCATGTGAATTCATTTGAAACAACATTTTCCCATGTCCTTTTCTATCATTTGCAGCTTTATTTAAAAAGAATGCACACTCTTTGGAAAGAGTATGCACTAATTATGACATTGCCTGCTCGCCTGCCCTTCCCCCCCCCCCCCCCCCCCCAAAAAAAAGACAAAAGTTGAAAAAAGCAGAACAAAATGAAGATTTGTATAAACTTCAAAAACTAACCAACACAACAATTTTTGGCTTGAGCAAATCCTGAAGATGAGATTTTAAACCCTATGGTTTAAAACTCTATGTCTGATCTTCAAGGCCCTGAAAGAAATGGCCCCGAGTATCAGAAGAATCGGATGATCTTCCCAGTGGCGTTCCTAGAGGGCAGACCCCCCCCTCCGGTGAAAGACCCCCCCGTGAAAGAGCCCCCCCTCGGGTGCATGCTTCTGGGGGGGGGGGGGTGCCGCAGCTCATGCCTGCTGCGAGTTTACTAACTTTGCTCGTTCGCTGCAGCTCCCTCTGCCCCGGAACGGGAAGTACCTGTTCCGGGGCAGAGGGAGCTGCAGCGAACGAGAGAAGTTAGCCAAAACTCTCGCAGCAGGCGGCGCGCTGTGGCACCCCCCCAGCGGCGTGCACCGGGGCTGACCGCCCCCCACCGCCCCCCCTTGGTATGCCACTGGATCTTCCACAAACCGTTCAACGACACTAAGGTCCTCCCAAGGACTTTCACTAACCTACACCCTCTCCAAAAGACATTACACGATGTGATACTTACAAGTAAGCCTTCTCTGGAGTAGCCCCCACACCCTGGAATGCATTGCCTGAAAGGCTCCACTTAACACAAGACTACCTCTACTTCAGGAAGCAGGTGAAAGCTCGGCTCTTCAACCAAGCCTTTAACGGAAAAAGTAACTAACTTGTTAGTCTCACTCAGACACACAAGGATTGACTCGGGCTGCACATACTGCAACGGGACATGTTTATCCACTCCTACCCTAGCTGAGATTATATTTAACCATCTCTCTGACCTCATGTGCAACTTTCTTCAAATCAATCACCTTACTTTCTAATTCTTCCTACTTCCTTACTCATCTATATGTTACAACGTTGCCTTCCCCTTCACTACCAATTATAATGTTCTAGTACATATTGTGTTGTCATTGCAAGTAGTATACCATGCCATACTTTGTACTGTTGTTCGAATATTTTTACTGCTCTAATTGCCTCCTGCTCATGTTTGATCTATTCTTACTGTACACCTCCTTGAGTGAATTCCTTCAAAAAGGCGGTAAATAAATCCTAATAAATAAATAAAATAAATATGGTACTCATTTTTGAAGTAGATGGACATTTCAAAATGACCAAAAAAGTCCATCTGCCAAAAATGGCCAAATTGCAATTCTTGAAAATCAGAATTTGGATGTTTTACACTGCGGTTTATCCAAAAAGCAAGGGGGCATGCTAGAGGCATGTTTTGGTTGGGACTAGGGTGGTCCCACAATTAGGACATCTTTCAGCGATAATGGAATGGGAAGAAATGTCTTGGAATAGACCGAAGGTCCATCAAGTCCAGCATCTTGTTTCCAGCAGTGGCCAGTCCAGGTTACAAGTACCTGGCAAGATCCCAAAACAGTACAATACATTTTATGCTGCTAATCCTAGAAATAAGCAGTGGATTTTCCCAAATCCATTTTAATAATGGCTTATGGACTTCTTTTTTAGGGAAGCTATCCAACCCTTTTTTTAAAACACTGCTAAGCTAACTGCTTTTACCACATGCCCTGGCAACAAATTCCAGAGTTTAATTACACATTCAGTGAAAAAATATTTTCTCCGATTAGCTTTAAATTTACTACTTTGTAGCTTCATTGTGTGTCCTCTACTCCTAGTATTTTTGGAAAGAGTAAACAAGCAATTCAGTATACCCATTCCACTCCTCTCATTATTTTATAGACCTCTATCATTTCTGCCCTTAGCCATCTTTTCTCCATGCTGAAGAGCCCTAGCCACTTTAGCCTTTCTTCATAGGGAAGTCGTCCCATCCTTTTTATAATTTTCATCGACCTTGTCTGTACTTTTTCTAATTCTACTATATCTTTTTTGAGATGTGGTGACCAGAATTGCACACAGTATTCAAGGTTCAGTCGCACCATGGAGCAATTCAAAGGCATTATAAGATCCTCATTTTTCCATTCCTTTCCTAATAATACCTAACATTCCATTTGCTTTCTAGCCGTCGCTGCACACTGGGGTCCTTTTACAAAGGCGTGCTACTGTTTTTAGCTTGCACTAAAAGTAAGCACACACCAAACATTAGAATCACCCGTGTATTTCTATGGGTGTCGCTAGTGTGTAGCGTGCAATAATGATTAGCACACCCTAAAACTGCTAGCCCGCCTCTGTAAAAGACCTCCACTGAGCTGAGGGTTTCAATGTATCATCAAAGATGACACCTAGATCCCTTTCCTGGTCGGTGACTCCTAATGTGGAACATTGCATCATGTAGTTCAGGTTCCTGTCCCACATGCATCACTTTGTACTTGCTTACATTAAAAGTCATCTGCCATTTGGATGCCCAGTCTCTTGTAATTTTTCACAATCCTCTTGCGATTTAACAACTTTGAATAACTTTGTGTTGTCAGCAAATTTAATTACCTAACTAGTTACTCTCATCTCTAGATTATTTATAAGTATGATAAAAAGCAGCGGTCCCAGGACAGACCCCTGGGGAACTCCACTATCTACCCTTCTCCATTGAGAATACTGACCATTTAACCCTACTCTGTTTTCTATCCTTTAACCAGTTTTTAATCCACAATAGAACACTACCTCCTATCTCAAGACTGTCCAATTTCCTCTGGAGTCTTTCATGAGGTACTTTGTCAAATGCCTTTTGAAAATCCAGATACACAATATCAACCCACTCGCCTTTATCCATGTTTGTTCACCCCTTCAAAGAAATGTAGTAGATTGGTGAGGCAAGATTTTCCTTCACTAAATCCATGTTGGCTTTGTCTCATTAATCCATGCTTTCAATATGATCTGTAATTTTGTCTTTATAATAGGCTCTATCATTTTGCCCGGCATCAACGTCAGGCTCACCTGTCTATAATTTTCCGGATCACCTCTGGAACCTTTTAAAAATATTGGCATTACATTGACGACCCTCCAATCTTCCGTTACCATGCTTGATTTTAAAGATAAACTACATATTACTAACAATAGTTCTGCATGTTAATTTTTCAATTCTATCAGTACTCTGGGATGAATACCATCCAGTCCAGGTGTTTACGCCATTACATCATCCAGGTTTATAGAGATTTCATTTAGTTTCTCTGATTCTTCAGCTTTGAATACCACCTCTGGCACTGATATCTCTTCCAAATCTTCCTCGATGAAGACTGAGGCAAAGAATTCATTTAATCTCTCCGCTATGACTTTGTCTTCCCTGAGTGCCCCTTTTACCCCTCGGTCATCTAGCGGACCAACTGATTCTTTTGCTGGCTTCTTGCTTTTAATATACCTAAACAAGTTTTTACTATCAGGCTTATTTTCGAAAAAAAAAAAAGGGCGCCCATCTTTTGACACAAATCGCAAGATGGGCATCCATGTCCCAGAGTCGCCCAAATCGGCATAATCATAAGCCAATTTTGGGTGTCCTCAACTGCTTTCCATCGCGGGGATGACCAAAGTTCATGGGGGCGTGTTGGAAGGATAGCAAAGGTGGGACTGGGGCGTGCTTAACACATGGGCATCATCGGCTGATAATGGAAAAAAGAAGGGCAACCCTGATGAGCACTTGGGCGACTTTACTTGGTCCATTTTTTCTTACAACCAAGCCTCTAAAAGGTGCCCGAACTGACCAGATGACCACTGGAGGGAATCGGGGATGACCTCCCCTTACTCCCCTAGTGGTCACTAACCCCCTCCCACCGTAAAAAAAACTTTTAAAATATTTTTTGCCAGCCTCAATGTCATACCTAGCTCCCTGACAGCAGTATGTAGGTCCCTGGAGCAGTTTTAGTGGGTGCAGTGCACTTCAGGCAGGCGGACCCAGGTCCATTCCCCCCCCCCCCCACCTGTTACACTTGCGGTAAATGTGAGCCCTTCAAAACCCACCAGAAACCCACTGTACCCACATGTAGGTGCCCCCCTTCACCCCTTAGGGCTATGGTAGTGTTCTAGCACTGTGGGGGTGGGGTTTGGGGGGGTTGGGGGGGCTCAGCAATTTGTGAAGTCCACTGCAGTGCCCCCTAGGGTGCCCGGTTGGTGTCCTGGCATGTCAGGGGGACCAGTGCACTACGAATGCTGGCTCCTCCCACGACCAAATTGCTTAGATTTGGTCATTTCTGAGATGGGCGTCCTCGGTTTCCATTATCGCTGAAAACCGGGGACGACCATCTCTAAGGTCAACGTAAATGTTGAGATTTGGGCGTCCCCAACCGTATTATCAAAACAAAAGATGGACACCCATCTTGTTTCGATCTGCCCCTTCGCAAGGACATCTTCAGGAAAAGTTGGGCGCCCCGTTCGATTATGCCCCTCTATGTGTTTTTGCCTCCAATGCAATCTTTTTTTTTCAAAGTCTCTCTTTGCCTTCCTTATCAATACTTCGCATTTGACTTAGCATTCCTTATGCTGTTTCTTATTATTTTCAGTTGGATCCTTCTTACATTTTCTGAAGGATTTTCTTTTAGCTCTAATAGCTTCCTTCATTCACTTTTTAACCATGTCAGTTGTCGTTTGGTCTTCCTTCTTCCTTTTTTAATACATGGAGTTTTGAACAATGGGACCCAGGTGTAATTCCCAGTTTAATTTTTATTTCTGTACAAATATGTGAGCCCTTCTGGCACATAGAAATATCTACTATACCTGAATTTATAAGACACCTGCAAGCATAATGGCTATTGTAATTGTGTACCTTCAGGTACAGTAAGTTTTTTCTGTTCTTGGAGGGCTCACAATAACATATAAAGGAATTAAGGTGGATTTGTACCTGGGTCCCATTGTTTAAAGTCCACTGCAGTGACCACTAGGCTGCCCCTCTGCTCTGCAGGGACATCAGGGTGACCATTTTTGTACAAATGATGCCAGACAAATGTTTTTGTGCTTGTTTTTTTGGAGTTCATATTTTGGACATTTCATTTTGAAAAAATAGTTGCTCATTTTGGATGTTGTTACCACAAGAATGTCCTTCTCATGTATTTTTGAACAGGAAGTTCTGTTTTTCTTGTTCGAAAATGACTTTAAGATAGACAGGAGTTTTGTTTTGGATGTTATAAGCAGGACATCTCAAATCTGACTTGGTCATTCTTTCGCAAATGCCCCTCCATTTGTCTTTATAAAATACTAGGGGCAAAGCAGCAGAAATTGTGCCTAGACCAGGCGCATAGCCAGACTTCAATGGTAGGGGGTCCAGAGCCGAGGTGAGGGGGCACATTTTAGCCCCCCCCAGTGCCGCCGACACCGACCCCCTGCCCGCCAGCTGGCGGGGGACCCCAACCCCCGCCAGTCGAAGTCTTCTTCCTTCATTTGGTTTCTTCTGACTGAGTCTGACATCCTGCATGTACAACGTGCAGGACGTCAGACTCACAGAAACAGAACGAAGCCTTGCAATCTGCCAGCAAAGGTAGCAGGCGGCGGGTTGGCGGCGGGAGGGGAGGGGAGTTGAGAGGGTCATTGGCAGGGGGCCCAGGCCCCCGTGGCCCCATAGCAGCTACGCCCCTGGCCTAGACTAAAGTTGTGGATATTTATGCTTGCTGAAGAACAGCCATAAATGTTTGGTTGTGAAGTATGCGCATACACCTGTACAGAACAGACACTGAATATCTATTTATTTTGACTTAATCATAAGACATAAGAACATAAGAATAGCCATACTGGGTCAGACCAATGGTCCATCTAGCCGAGGAGCCTGTTTCCAACAGTGGCCAAACCAGGTCACAAGTACGTTGCAGAAACCCAAATAATAGCAACATTCCATGCTACCAATCTGCCACTGTCAGGTCTCTCGGGGAAATGTGAGCCCTTGGGCCGCTGTCACGGAGGTGTCAGCAGCAGGCAAAACCACCCAAAAGGAGACAGGCAACCCTAAGATGGGCTGAAGTAGACAGGATTGGAGTGACTGGCTGGAGCTGAAGAGGAAAGCAACAAGGAATCCAGGAACAACATCCTACAGCAGGGTTCAGGCTTGAGAAGCAGGATACAGGATACTCAATACAGGCTTCTCCCACAGACTGGAGGGTAGCCAATGTTACTCCGATTTTTAAGAAGGGTTCCAGAGGAGATCCGGGAAATTATAGACCGGTGAGTCTGATGTCGGTGCCGGGCAAGATGGTGGAGGCTATTATTAAGAATAAAATTGCAGAGCATATACAAAAACATGGACTGATGAGACAAAGTCAGCACGGATTTAGTGAAGGGAAGTCTTGCCTCACCAATCTAATGCATTTTTTTGAGGGGGTAAGCAAACATGTGGACAATGGGAGCCGGTTGATATTGTATATCTGGATTTTCAGAAGGCGTTTGACAAAGTGCCGCACGAAAGACTCCTGAAGAAATTGCAGAGTCATGGAATCGGAGGTAGGGTATTATTATGGATTAAGAACTGGTTGAAAGATAGGAAGCAGAGAGTAGGATTGCGTGGCCAGTATTCTCAGTGGAGGAGGGTAGTTAGTGGGGTCCCGCAGGGGTCTGTGCTGGGTCCGTTGCTTTTTAATGTATTTATAATGACCTAGAGATGGGAATAACTAGTGAGGTAATTAAATTCGCCGATGACACAAATTATTCAGGGTCGTCAAGTCGCAGGAGGAATGTGAACGATTACAGGAGGACCTTGCGAGACTGGGAGAATGGGCGTGCAAGTGGCAGATGAAGTTCAATGTTGACAAGTGCAAAGTGATGCATGTGGGTAAGAGGAACCCGAATTATAGCTACGTCTTGCAAGGTTCCGCGTTAGGAGTTACGGATCAAGAAAGGGATCTGGGTGTCGTTGTCGATGATACGCTGAACCTTCTGCTCAGTGTGCTGCTGCGGCTAGGAAAGCGAATAGAATGTTGGGTGTTATTAGGAAGGGTATGGAGTCCATGTGTGCGGATGTTATAATGCCGTTGTATCGCTCCATGGTGCGACCGCACCTGGAGTATTGTGTTCAGTACTGGTCTCCGTATCTCAAAAAAGATATAGTAGAATTGGAAAAGGTACAGCGAAGGGCGACGAAAATGATAGTGGGGATGGGACGACTTTCCTATGAAGAGAGGCTGAGAAGGCTAGGGCTTTTCAGCTTGGAGAAGAGACGGCTGAGGGGAGATATGATAGAAGTGTATAAAATAATGAGTGGAATGGATCGGGTGGATGTGAAGCGACTGTTCACGCTATCCAAAATACTAGGACTAGAGGGCATGAGTTGAAGCTACAGTGTGGTAAATTTAAAACGAATCGGAGAAAATTTTTCTTCACCCAACGTGTAATTAGACTCTGGAATTCGTTGCCGGGAACGTGGTACGGGCGGTTAGCTTGACGGAGTTTAAAAAGGGGTTAGATAGATTCCTAAAGGACAAGTCCATAGACCGCTATTAAATGGACTTGGAAAAATTTCCGCATTTTTAGGTATAACTTGTCTGGAATGTTTTTACGTTTGGGGAGCGTGCCAGGTGCCCTTGACCTGGATTGGCCACTGTCGGTGACAGGATGCTGGGCTAGATGGACCTTTGGTCTTTCCCAGTATGGCACTACTTATGTACTTATGTAGGATTCGGGAAACTGGCACAGCTAGACTGGATCCGGGTTCACCCAAACACTAGGCAGGCAGGGTGTCCATGGAAGCCTAGCTTGGGCAGGAAAGAGGACACAGGAGCTACATACAAGCTAAGCTCAAGGGAATGGGAATGACAAATACGCTTGCCAGAGGAAGGGATAGACTGGAGCTATAGTAGCTAACAGATAGAAAGGAGAGAAATGGCTGCAGCACAGCCGCTAACCAACCTCAGACAGGGAGCAGAGCCACTGCACAGGGATAACAGAAAGGCAAGAAGCCCACAGAGAATAATATACACAGAAAGGCTGAAGCCTACGGTCAGAGAGATACACCCAGAAAGGCTAGAAGCCCACAGAAGGGCTGGAAACCCCCAGAGCGCAGTAAACACCCCAGAAGGCCTAGAAGCCCACAGATAAGAGTGATATACACAGATAGACTGGAGGCCCTCAGAGCAAAGGACACAGAAGAGCTGGAAGCCCACAGAGCAATAGACACAGAAGAGATGGAAGCCCACAGAGCAATAGACAAAGAAGAGATGGAAGCCCACAGAGCAATAGACAAAGAAGAGATGGAAGCCCACAGAGCAATAGACACAGAAGAGCTGAAAGCCCACAGAGCAATAATACCCTGAGCAGGAAAGCAAGAAGCCCACAGGTAAATAGTAGACTAGGCAGAAAGCCTATGAGCAATAATACCCTGAGCCAGAAAGCAAGGCCCACAGGTGATAGTAACTAGCAAAGCAGAAGGGCTGAAAGCCCACAAGAAAAGACAAGGAAAGCTAACTGTGCAAACAGCACACTAACCTCGGGACCTAAGGCACTGCGGAGGCATTGGCAATGCAAAGGCACTGAAGACTAGAACACCAGTTCCTTAAGAAGGCCCTGACAGATGAGGTCACCCCTTCAGGCCACAGGCAGGGAGCATACAGAAGCCCAGAGAGGCCTAACCCACACAGGTGTAGTCTAGTGAGGTAATTAGTGTCAGGCTGGAAGCAGCCAGCCCACCCAGCCTGAGACAGAGCTACCTCAGGAACAGCCCACTGAAGTACAGAGAGGCCCAATACACACAAGTGTAGAGTAGTGAAGCAATTAGAGCAGCCAGCCCACAGAGACAGAGATAGAGCTAACTCAGGAACAGCATACTGAAGCACAGAGAGGTTAAACCCACACAGGTGCAGTATACTGAGGCAATCAGCGCCATGCTGGAAGCGGCCAGCATCCAGAGACAGAAACAGAGCCAACTCAGAAGTAGACAGAAACCAGCACAGACACTGATTCCCAGAAATAGGGTAAGTCTGAGGGTGGTCACGACCACAGACGTGACAGCCACGGCTTCTGCTGTGACCTACCTTCCACCCTTCACTCGCTCCACCGTCTCTCTGCCCCTGTGCCCAGAACCCATTCTCTTACAGCACCCTACAGTCTGTCCTGGGCAGCAGTGGCATTTCAGTACGTCACTTGGTCTGCCCGGCCTACAACGCTTGGCCCCAGCCTGGACCTGGATTCGCCTTGCACACTGCCTGTCCTTACTTGTGTCTGTACCTGGATTTGTATTGCTCTCTGCCTGACCTAATCTATGCCCATCTGCAGCCCTTCTGAGGACACCTAAGTCCTGTTGGCTACCTAAACCTGAGAGCTCAACTCTCGGGGAATAATGGTTGGTTCAGGTGAAGACCCCTGGGGCTTCGTCAGCTGTCTTTATCTATCTTCTACTAACGGCACAATGGCCCATTTCCAGTTTCCGCCATCACGCGTGACACAATTCCAGGGCAAACAGTGGCTTCCCCATGTCTGTCTCAATAGCAGACTGTGGACTTTTCCTCCAGGAACCTGTCCAAACCTTTTTAAAACCCAGATACACTAACCACTGTTACTACATCCTCCAGCAAAGAGTTCCAGAGCTTAATTATTCTTTGAGTGAAAAAATATTTCTTCCTATTTGCTTTAAAAGTGTTTTCATGCAACTTCATTGAGTATCCCCTAGTCTTTCTACTTTTTGAAAGATTACAAAATCAATTCACTTTTATTCATTCTACACTCAGGCTAGTGGAACAGGGGAATATCAGACATCTAGACAGTATCCCCTGGGTTCTTGCTTTCCTCCCTTCACCTAGGGCTACATGTGTACAGGAGTGGTCTAGTGGTTAAAGCACCTGTCTTGATATCCAGAGATGGCTGGTTCAAATTCCACTGCTGATGCTTGTGATTTTGGGCAAGTCACTTAACCCTCTATTGCCTCAGGTACAAAATTAGATTGTGAGCCCTCCAGGGACAGAGAAATACCCAGTGTACCTGAATATAACTCACCATGTGCTACTACTGAAAAGGTGTGAGCAAAATCTAAATAAATAAATAAATGTGCTGGAGTATGTACATGTGGGGACTTGTGGAGGAGTGGTTAATGCACGTCAAGCTCCATCTCTGGCCGTCTTCAAATCTAAGCTAAAAGCCCACCTTTTTGATGCTGCTTTTAACTCCTAACCCTTATTCACTTTTTTCAGAACCCTTATTTTATCATCCTCACTTTAATATTCCCTTATCTCTTGTTTGTTCTGTCTGTCTTAATTAGATTGTAAACTCTGTCGAGCAGGGACTGTCTTTTCATGTTCAAGTGTACAGCACTGCGTACATCTAGTAGTGCTTTAGAAATGATAAGTAGTAGTAGTAGCTTTCATCTTGGCATCCTGAGTGCAATTCCCACTGCAGCTCCTTATAAGTCACTTAACCTTCCATTGCCTCAGGTACAAAATTAGATTTCAAGCCAGGGAAAGTTCTCCGCCTTTGATGGTTAAGTGGATTATAAATGCCTAGATTAAATTAAATTTGGACTGATGAAGTGGGGTGTGTCCTTGTGAGTGCTACTGGGTCATATCCACCCTGTTCACATGAGACATCCCTATCCCTCTTTCTATTTCCCAGTCCTATCCTGATTTGAGTATTTGCTGGTCATATGTCTGGCACACCTGCCAATCAAACCCATGTGTGCCAATGTTTTGCATGGATTCAGTTTCTAGCCCATGTATTTCCTTTACATTTCCCTATCTACTGCTTACCTCCCAGCTCCGCCCCTCTTTTGCTACTTACCTCACTGAGGAATAATGCTTCCCTATTGAATCAGTTCCTCCGCCTCTCTCAGGTGCTCCCCGTTTTCACTTACTCCTCTGGCCAGGATCAAGGAATAATTTGTGTTCCCTTGGCCAGGAGTGTGTCTGCAGGTGCAAAATTGGGCAGTCGGGTGCCAGCAACCATTTTGAGAGTATTCTCACACCTGCAACATTAACACATATGTTGCATACACGTGTGAGCACATGCAACACTGCACACAAATAATTGGACACACCACCACTTGTTACAGTATACATGCCTATTCTGTGAAGGATGTGCCCGTGTGCCTTTTACAGAATACATGCAGTTTTGATGCTACCATGTAGGCATGCCCCTATTTAACTGCCTTTTATATAACACAAATTTGTGCACAAGAGGGGTAACTGTTAACCAGTGGTGGCATGTGTTGGAGGAGGTGTACATTGTACTTATGAAGGCCTGAACCAAGCAGTTTCAGTGCTGCTAAGTATCTAATATCTAAGAATTAATGTACAGACGATGAGAAGTGGAAATTTCTCTTTTTTCTGTAAATTACAATGATATTAAGCAGGCCAGGTGGAGCAAGTACCCCCCACCTCTTTCCCCCACCTTCCTCTGACCAAGCAAGTGAAAGACAATGAGCTCCTGCCATTTGTTGTCCATTTGCTGTTCACATGAATGTGTGTATTAGCCTTTGAGAGACTTTTAGGATGCAGATCAAAGGAAGTTCCAGGTGTAGGGGGCAGGGCTGACAGAGGAGAGAGAGATAGAAATCCTGTAATAAGGACTGGATAAGAAAACATTATTGCAGAAGGGGGAGAATCTCTCCCTTTGAATATGGCCAAGAGACAGAATTCTTTCCCATGAAGTAAGGCTACTATCCAGGACAGAATTACCCTTTTACAACCACAATCAGGTAACACCTTATTTCCTTCTCTGCCTAGAACAATTCAAACACTATCTCCCTGGTCCCTGGAGTCAAAAGCAATAGTTCTATTGACAAGAGAAACCTAACACCTCTATAGCAACTGGAAGCAGTAAACTTTTGTCTCCTCTTTTAGAATAGGGGAGATATTAAATTAAAGGTTTGAGAAATGTATGTCCAAAACATTTGGACAACAGACCAAATGCATCTTCAAAAGGAAATATAAACAGATGCTGTGTATTTTATTGATACTAGAGATCCTGACTGACTGTAAGGTGCTAACTAAGGGGGTGTGACAACCCCTTCCCCTTGTGCTCCCTTTTTGTCTTGTAAGGGAAAAGAAACTCTATATATTATGTCTTTGCCAGATAAGAAGTTGGTCAGTGTCTAGTGCACTCTGCCCCATGCCAGGGGATGGAGAGCCTGACCTGATCATTTCCATTGTCCTTTCATGTTTTCTCTCCTCTTTTCTATACTAGACTATACTTGAATATTTTCTTATTTTTTTATCCTAATCTCTGGATAATTAAATAAACCTGTGTTAACCCCAGGAAGCGCTTCCTTGGTCTCTTTTTGTCTTTGTTGCAGTCTAAATAGTGCTACCAGTTGTCTGGTTCTTTTAAGGTACTGGGGTCGAGGGGATTGCATTTATGTGAGTAGTGCCCAGCCGTGATTAGAGACTCTGGAGGCATGGCACAAAAAAGCACAAACACATGACAGTTAACGTGCTAATTTGTGAATTAATTATATAGAAGAAAATTTCCATGCATTAACATGCTACATAGCTTAACACATTTTTTTTCTTTAGGTCATGTATTCTAACAGAACAAAATATACAGTTTAGGATTAATTAAGGCATGCATTAAAGTGTAAAAAGCTTGCATTAGCATGCTTTAGGACAGTGGTTTTCCAAACCTATCCATGTTTTTTAGGATATCCATAATGAATATGTACGAGAGAAACGTGCATGCAAATATTCTGAAAACGTGACTGGCTGGGATCTCTGGGACAGATTTGGAAACCTTTGCTTTAAGACAAAGGTATTCTTGTGCTACCTTGTGCCCACTCTTACTATACTAGTCCAGATTATCCTGCAATGCTTGCTTATTTGGTAACTTTCACAACAACATTCCTTTAAATATAGTCATCTTTCTGAATATAGCAGAGAAGCAAAGTACAAATTAACAGTCATTGGTACATCCGAACAGAGGAAACAACTGAAAGGTTTTCTGACCTAGTTTGAAACAAGCTGTCAGCCACATGGAGATCTGGGAGGCAGGGTGCTGTCTAGAAGACACATTTTGGAATTGACTTATCTAGACAGAAGCATCAGCAACAAAGTTTTATAAGTCTAAGACTGAAAACATCTTTTAGCATTTCTATTAAAAGATTAAAGTGTTTTGACAAAATATCAAATTAGGTGATGATGAACATTCTAGTTGTATTGAAGCCACAGAGAAATCTTCAAATACACAGTAACACAGTAAATGACAGCAGATAAAAGACCTGCATGGTCCATCTAGTCACCAAACAAGTTGGCCAAAGATGCGCCCACCACTCTGTGTAGCCCCAGTCACCCATGCTTAAATGCTGGTTGTTAGGTCTCCATCATACCAACCATATAGGTGCCAAACATGATGGAGTCTTGGTTATAACCACATTTTTTTTTGTTACATTTGTACCCTGTGCTTTCCCACTCATGGCAGGCTCAATGCAGCTTGCATTGGGCAATGGAGGGTTAAGTGACTTGCCCAGAGTCACAAGGAGCTGCCTGTGCCTGAAGTGGGAATCAAACTCAGTTCCTCAGTTCCCCAGGACCAAAGTCCACCACCCTAACCACTAGGCCACTCCTCCATATTATCCCCAAATATCGCTGACAGTATTGAACATATCAATCAAGATATCTTCCTTCCCCCCTGAGGTGCACAGCACTCTCACTCGCAGCACACAACAATAAAGTGACCTCTAACACTAGACAGACCCTGTGTTATTAATGCTGCTGTGAAGGTGGGCTAAGAGCTTTTTCATTATTTAAAAATTAAAAAATGGAAAATATGAATTGAAGATGGAGTAAAGAGCTAATATTGTGCCCCTGGAGGTTTTTTAAAGCCATGATTGCAACTAGGCCCAATAGAGACCATGCTGAAATGTGCTCTCAGTTTGCCGAGGCTTTTTCCTCTATATGAATCTCAATAGTTCGTCTGATATTAGTGAATATTTGTTGCTGTAATTAGCTGTATCTTTTACAGTAGTTCCAATTGTCAAAGCTTAAACAAGTGTGGGGTTCATAGGCTCTGCTCAGAAGGACATAACAGGAATTGCAAGGAATCAAACTAGTCGTAATTTACTGCTGCAGTACACACCAGTGGAAAGTATCTGAGCACTTACGAGCTTGATACAAGATCCTAGCACCCACAGAATCAGTCACAAAAGCTACTTCCTTCCTTGGATGGACAACTTTTCTACAGGCAGAGTTGGCCAAAAGGTAAGGATGTTATGGAGCTATACTATAGGAACCAGTTTATTGATATGACCTGACACAGCGATGTTTCGACATGTGCCTACGTCAGGGGTCCTAACAAAGAAAATACCTAATTACACACTAACATAATATCTATATATTTGTATCTATCTACCTATATAAAGAGAGAGAGAGAGAGAGAGAGAACATAAGAATAGCCATACTGGGTCAGGCCAATGGTCCATCTAGCCCAGTTTCTAGCTTCCAACAGCAGCCAATCCAGGTCACAAGTACCTGGCAGAAACCCAATTAATAGCAACATTCCATGCTACCAATCCCAGGGCGAGCAGTGGCTTCCCCTACCTCCATCTCAATAACAGACTATGGACTTTTTCTCCAGGAACTTGTCCAAACCTTTTTAAAACCCTGATACGCTAACCACCATTACCACATCTGGCAACGAGTTCCAGAGCATAACTATTTGAGTAAAAAATATTTCCTCTTATTTGTTTTAAAAGTATTTCCATTCAGTTTCAGAGTGTATCCTGGTCTTTGTATTTTTGGAATAAGTGAAAAATCAATTCACCTCCTCCCGCTGCACACCACTCAAGATTTTGTAGACCTCAATCATATCCCCTCTCAGCCATCTCTTTTCCAAGCTGAAGAGCCCTAACCTCTTTAGCCTTTCCTCATATGGGAGCAGTTCCATCCTCTCTTCTCATTTTGGTCTCTTTTCTTTGAACCTTTTCTAATTCCACTATATCTTTTTTGAGATACAGCGACCAAAATTGAACGCAAGAAAGATAGAAGAAAAATAGATAGAGATATATAAATATATATATAGATATACATTGATTATTAAAATAAGTGTGTATATAATAAATAATTGAAAACATAAAGGTTGCTTCACAATATATATATATATAGACAACTGATATGGTGGGTATGAAAACCAAGAAGTTGTTACAGAAATGTGCATAATAGAGGTAATAAATACAAATGGAATTAAACACGTCAAAAGAATGATCAACTTAGAAATAAAAATGAGAAATATTAATTTTCTGACCGAAAGAGGAACAACCATAAAAATAGAACAAATGTGTCTGTCATACCTTAATGCACTGTGCCCAGAACTGTATGATATGTGTAATCTATCAGCATATTGATGAATGCTCAGAAAGATATATAATCTGAAGAATAGCTATGACACCTTTCTCATCTACCAAGACAGAATAGTAAACTAAATAAATAAACAACATACAATGCAGGATAAGGCTTAGATTCCTTCTGCAGCACCTCTGGGACATCCTCCTTTCCTGACTATGGACTTGGGCTCCCTCTAAACTTTTTCTAGGCTCACCAAGTTCCAAGGACCCTTACAGTACCTTACATTCTAATGCTTTGGTCTTTCCTCTGCAACTCCTCTTTTTCTATGGAATCCACTGGACCTCTGGATCAAGAACAAGATGGGTAATTTTATTCCTTTCTCCTTCCCTTCTACACTGAAATTCCTCAAATCACTGTTTCTTTAGACTTTCAGAAGTTCCCCAACATGACTCCTCTTCAGGGTCCTCTGTATTCCTCAAAGAACTCTAGAAAAACAGTTTCTCTCCTCTCTAGCACTTAACTCCACACAGGGACAAGAGACTGAGCTTCTTCTTTCCCGTAACCTCCGCTCTCAAGACAAATCCCTCCTTTCAGTACCCTTCTCCACCACCGCCAACTCCAGGCTCCGCCCTTTCTGCCTCGCCTCACCCCACGCGTGGAACAAACTCCCCGAGCCCATACGCCAGGCCCCCTCCCTGCCCATCTTCAAATCCCTGCTTAAAGCCCACCTCTTCAATGTCGCCTTCGGCACCTAACCTCTACACCTCTACCCAGGAAATCTTGACTGCCCCAACTTGACATTTCATTCTTTAGATTGTAAGCTCCTTTGAGCAGGGACCGTCCTTCTTTGTGTATTTTGTACAGCGCTGCGTAACCCTAGTAGCGCTCTAGGAATGTTAAGTAGTAGTAGTAGTTCTTTCCCTCTCTGGGGCTCTTCAGGAATTTCCCAGGGACAAGAGCCTTCCATGTTCCATCTATGTTTCTTCCTGATCAACTCAAGGTACTGTTCCAACACCCATGAGCACACCATTTCTCACTCATCTCTCCTGGCCCATCTCTCACTCAGTCTAGCTTCTGTCTCTCTTCTTCCTCCACCTCCTGAGCTCTCTTTTGTTTCTCCCTTCCCTTCCTTCATCCTGTCCCTTGTATCCTATGATCTCTCTTCTTCTTCTTCTCTTGTGCCCTGATCTATTTATTTATTTATTTTTTGTTACATTTGTACCCCACGCTTTCCCACTCATGGCAGGCTCAATGTGGCAGGCAATGGAGGGTTAAGTGACTTGCCCAGAATCACAAGGAGTTGCCTGTGCCGGGAATCAAACTCAGTTCCTCAGGACCAAAGTCCACCACCCTAACCACTAGGCCACTCCTCCAATTATTTATGTAACACTCTCCATGTCCAATTATCTTCTGAGGTGCCCCTGGATCTAGGGCCAACCTGGCAGAAGCTCCTTTCAGATAGGCTCTATTGGTCATAAGTATTACCATACTGGGATAGACCAAAGGTCCATCAAGCCCAATACCCTGTTTCTAGCAGTGGTCAATCCAGGTCACACTTGGCAAGATCCCAAAAGAGTAAAACAGATTTTGCGCTGCTTATCCCAGGAATAAACAGTGGAATTTCCAAAGTTCACCTTAATAATGGCTTATGGACTTTTCTTTTAGGAACTTGTCTAGACCTTTTTTTTAAACTCTGCTAAGTTGATTGCTTTTACCACTTTCTCTGGCATTGTATTCCAGCATTTAATTACACATTGAGTGACAACATATTCTCTCCAATTTGTTTTAAATTTACTACTTAGGAGTTCCATTGTGTGCCCCCTACTTCTTGTATTTTTGGAAAGAGTAAACAAGAGATCCACATCTACCTGTTCCACTTCACTCAGCATATTATAGACCTCCATCATATCACCCCTCAGCTGTCTCTTCTCCAAGCTGAAGAGCAGTGGAGGCATATTTTCAAAGCACTTAGACTTAAAAATTACGTGTAACCTATAGAACTTTGTAAGTCTGAGTGCTTTGAAAAGAACATTCTTGTGGTAACAACATCCAAAATAAGCAACCATTTTTTCAAAATGAAATGTCCAAAATATGAACTGCAAAAAAGCAGGCACAAAAACATTTGTCTGGCATCATTTGTAGAAAAATGGTCACCCTGATGTCCCTGCAGAGCAGAGGGGCAGACTAGTGGTCACTGCAGTGGACTTTAAACAATGGGACCCAGGTACAAATCCACCTTAATTCCTTTATATGTTATTGTGAGCCCTCCAAGAACAGAAAAAGAAAAAAAACTTACTGTACCTGAAGGTACACAATTACAATAGCAATAAAGCTCACCGCTCCCATATGCAATGTTCTATGGGGAACTTCAACGTGATCAGTGATGGCGTCTATGAGTGGGTGACACAACCCTGCCTTGAAATGAAGTCCAGTTGATTCCGATGTTTTGGTTCCTCCTGATGAAGGAAAATGTTGAAATGCGGTCTCGCATAGAGGACCAGGATGATACATTGAGGATTTAGAGGACTTTAAGAGCTTTTCAGCTGAAGTGATTGGTTTTGTATACGGCACCTCGGTAGCCTTCACTGAGCAAGTTGAAGTTCCCCATAGAACATTGTGAATGGGAGCGGTGAGCCACAGATGCTTCTACAAGATACATGAATTTGTGTTCAAGGACTATAATTTGAACCAGTAGATATTGGACTAAAACGTTATAATATTCAATATACTACCATGAGGTTTCATGGATAGTTGGTTATGAACTATAGAAAAATGAGTCCTAAAACAAGCGCTCATTGTACATAAGATACAGTGTTACCTTGAATTAATTCAGTATACAAGACAATTTTACAAATCTGTCATTATTGTGTAGAGTATGGCATGCTATGAGTGAATGGTGCGAGTGATTGTGAGTTCCGAGGAATGCAGTATTTATGAGCACATACGTGATTTAATAAATAATTTAAAAACTATTAATGATGTAAGGCGTGCTCTGTAAGTGTATATCTCATTAAAGGCCCATATCATCAGGCTTTTCATGATGATGGAAAGGACAGAAGGCCAGATACCCTACTAATTAAATTAGATAATTTAGGAGTCTTTTACAAAATCTTAGCCCGAATTATCTGCAGCAGGACCCATAGGAATAAAACAGGTCCTGCTGCAGATAACTCGAACTAAGCTTTAGTAAAAGACCCCCTTAATGACAAAAATGTCATAATTTGCCCCCATCCCAATCTTGAAATAACCAAGGGGATAATATTGAGCCATGGCAGTCAACAATATCTCTAAATGCCGGCTGCCACTATTAAGATACACTACATATTCCCAGAATCAGTATCTGGATGGTGGCTGGTACTGGATATCCAAAATCAGCACTGACTGATGGTGGTATCTGGTTAGCAGTGATATTCAGACCTCTAACTGGATAAAGTTAGGACAGTCTTTGTACTATCCTAACTTCATCCAGATCACTATCTGGTTAGTGTTCTGAATATCACTGCTAACAGGATAACCTACCGCTTGCCCAAGCTCTGCCCAAAGACCAGCCTGGCACTGTCCAGATAGTGCCGAGGTGGTCAAAGAAATTATTCAGTGGCACTATTGTGTTAGTACCACTGAATATGCCTCCTATCAGTACTTATCTGGTTAGCAGTATCACTAACTAGAGTAGTGCCATTGAATATTGGCGCCGCTGTCTTTACTTGGCACCTGAAAACCATGATGTTCTCAGCTAAATGTATTTACCTTGGAATCACATAAGTAGAGTGCCAAAAGTGCATGCCTTTGTTGACCTAATCCTTTTGACCATTGACTTACAGAGTAGCTCTAAACTTCTTGACCAAACTGCTCAGAAATATATTTCCTTAATCATTCAGTCTGCTCACACCTTGAGCACTGTGTCAATTCTGGTCATCGTATCTCAAAAAAGATATGGCGGAATTAGAAAAGGTTCAAAAGAAGAGCGACCAAAATGACAGAGGAGATAGAACTGCTCCCATATGAGGAAAGGCTAAAGAGGTTAGGGCTCTTCAACTTGGAAAAGAGATGGCTGAAGGGGAGATATGATTCAGGTCTACAAAATCCTGAAGGGTGTGGAGCGGGTGGAGGTGAATTGATTTTTCACGCATTCAAAAATTCAAAGACCAGGGGACACTCAATTGCACGGAAATACTTTTAAAACAAATAGGAAGAAATATTTTTTTCACTCAAAAAGTAGTTAAGCTCTGGAACTCATTGCTGGAGGATGTGGTAATGGTGATTGGTGTATCTGGGTTTAAAAAAGGTTTGGGCAAGTTCCTGGAGGAAATGTCCACAGCCTGTTATTGAGATGGACATGGGGGAAGCCACTGCTTGCCCTGGGATTGGTAGCATGGAATGCTGTTACTAATTGGGTTTCTGCCAGGTGCTTGTGACCTGGATTGGCTACTGCTGGAAGCAGGATACTGGGCTAGATGGACCATTGGTCTGACCCAGTATGGCTAATTTAACAATCTGGTAAAAGGAGTTTGATTTATATATATATATATATATATAAAGTTAGTTTGGAGGTGTCCCTTTAAACTGATGGTAAAAAATTTTCCAACCCATATAAAGAATATATATCTCACAAATGGAACCTCAAACCTCCTGACAAGGAACAATACTGAAGTATTCATAATGCCTTGTATAAACAGGAGTAGGTTAATATCATGGGTTCCTATTAAAAAGGAAAAAGAGAAAAAAACCCAGACGCAAAAACTCATGCTACATGAGAAAAACGAATGGGATGAAAAACTCTCTTTCCCTCTTATGAATAACAATTAAACGGACACCAAAAACCAAACTACCCAAAACTAACCCCAGCCCAAAAGAAGACTACCTTAAAGGAGCCCCCCCCCGGGAGGAAAAAGAACCCTGAAATTTGATAAAGTTTAACACAGAGCCTGAAATAGCCAAGGCAAACACTTATATACCCACTCTTACCTAATCTTATGTAACCCCATAAGAATCTGAAAGTGACTGATAGGGCTTTAAATGTTGTGCATGCTTCCTCTTGTACTGTATTTGTTTAGAAAACCTTATAGTCCACCCATTCAAAAATCTTGGCAGAGTACTATAAAACAAACAATCAAATCACATAAAACACCATCAACAAACTCAATAAACATAAACAGAACCTTAATCCTGAAGCCCAAACCTCCCACCGATTATGCTTCAAATATCGCTGTTTCTTAAATACCGCTAAAGAGGACAATTGCCATACACAAAGTGGTAAAACATTCCACAATTAGGTCCAGCAAAGGAAAATATTTGTGCAAGAACAGTCTGCAGTCAAATACTGCGGACAGAAGGCACAGTCAACATGGCCCTGTCAGAAGCTAAGAGATATTCCTAATGATTCAATGTTTACACCAGTATAACAACTTGAGTTTACAGATTGGAGACAACTCAGCCAGTGTGATGGAGAAAGGTCACCCTGATATCTTCCACTATTAGGCTCCCATACAAATAAAACAACTTTCTTCTTCTGGGAAATATTATCAACTAGTAAAAAAGCCCCGTTTCTGATGCAAATGAAACGGGGGCTAGCAAGGTTTTCTTCTGTGTGCATGTGGGAGTGTGTGTGTCCCTGCCCTCTCTCCCTTCCCCTGTGCTGTCTGTCCCCTCCTCCCTCGGAGTCGAGTCCTTCAGTGTTAAGTTTCTTGCTGTGCTGTGTTTGTGTTACAGAGATAGTGAGGGCTTCTGCCCTCTCTCCCCTCCCCCCTCTGAGTCCTTCACTGTTACAGAGAGCAATTTGATTTCGTACTTTGCTGTGTTTTCCTTCACTGTTTGTGTTACAGAGAGAGCGAGGGCGGGGCAGACACTCATGGGGAAACCGGATATCTCTACCCCTTCACACTTCCGGCTGGAGGCGTCATTTAGAACGTTGGTGGTGCCTTTTATATATAGAGATATATATGGTGACTGACAATTAATTGATGTTTTGGATTTCAAAATTGATGCTTTATGGAAGACTTTTCCCCACACATTTTTCATTTCTGAGTAATTTTTGAAGCCATAAAGAAATGACATTTTTGGACCAGCAATTAAAAAGTTGTTTTTCTGTTTGCAGCTTACTCAGGAGTGGAGCAGCCACTTAATGCTTAGTGCAGCAGCCTGAAAAACGGAGGAACCGGGTTTGAGTCCCAATTCAGTATATCAAATCCCAACCCCTTTCCCTCATAAGTTTCCTTGTTTTGGAACTAGATTTACTAAAATTTAGTGGTGTGGCATGGCCTAATGGTTAGTGTAGCGGGTTGTAGACCTGCCTGATGGTCAGCAGTGGGTTGAGATCCTGAGGAATCAGGATCAATTCCCTCTGCAGCTCCATGTGATCCTGGGCAAGTCACTTAACCCTCCATTGCCCCAGGTACAACAGTAGTACAATGTACTACTTAGATTGTGAGCCCACTAGGGACAGCCCCAGTACCTGTAAAATAAAACTGTAAACTGCTTAGGCCTAAGCAGTATATAAATACTTAAATGAAATGAAAATGCGCTACAAAATTAATGCATGCTATGTTAACCCTCATTAATAAACAGGTCCCACTGCATAAAATGGGACCTGCAGTAAAAATTGACATTGCTGCATGTTAGTACATGATAGCACCTTTTAGTATATATCCTTTCCCTAATTACTTACCTTTTCTATACCAGTTTTGGGGAGAAGGGAGCAGGACACTTGGTGTGTGTGTGAATATACAGTTTGTGGTAAACGCAAAACTAATGAGCTTAACGGAAAGTAAGTTAAACATAGGAGGAATTGGGTTCAAAAGGAAAAGAGCGTTGGGAGGAAGGCGTAGAAAGATGGAAAGGAATGGATATGGGGTAGCAGTAAGGATAATGGGGGACATGGTCAGAATATAACTATTGTCAATAAGAATCGTATGGGTAAGTTAGGGTAGGCTATCTTGAAGAGATGGGTCTTCAGTGCTTTTCTGAAGGGCAGAAGGCCGTTAATGGTACGGATAGATCTTGGTAGAGCATTCCAAAGCTGGCTACCTAAAAAGGAAAAATTGGATGCATAGATGGATTTGTACTTAATACCTTTTAGTTGTGGAGGTGTAGATTGAGGTAAGTACGGGAAGACGTCAAACTGCTCCTGGTTGAGAGGTCAATAAGATGATTCATGTAGGTTGGGGCTTCTCCGTGTAATATCCT
The DNA here is from genome assembly GCF_901765095.1 of Microcaecilia unicolor. Taxonomy (NCBI): domain Eukaryota; kingdom Metazoa; phylum Chordata; class Amphibia; order Gymnophiona; family Siphonopidae; genus Microcaecilia; species Microcaecilia unicolor. Next base: position 25,929 of record NW_021963442.1, on the reverse strand, counting down.
GTAAATCATTGTGTGGACTTTAAAGTTAATTCTTTCTCTGATGGGGAGCCAGTGAAGTTTCTCTCAAAGAGGTGTCCTGCTCCCTTCTCCCCAAAACTGGTATATATATACATTTTTTTTAGTGTAGCTTTCTGTGTTGGCATGTGTTTGTTTTTGAAAACATATGTACTCAGGTTGTAAGGGATGGAAACTGCAAGGTAGGTATGAGGCAATGAGCTTCTTTGTTACATTGTGAGGCAAGCATGAAATTAAATGTTTCAAGTGATATTGTACCTCCCTATTGTGTGTCTCTAGGTGATGATGGATATCTGCTGTAAATGCGGCTTTTAATGTTATTCTTACTCACTGCTGTTATCAATGTCTGTTTTTGTCTGATACACTCTAAATATACTGACTCTAGCTATCAGGTGTCTCTGCTCACTGTGCTTTTCTCAGTTTCTGTCTGCCCTGGCTAGTATATAAGCCTGTTGAAGCTGAGGTACAGTACCTGCAAGAAGCAGATAAAGTGAGGACTTCAGCCAAGGCTAGTGAATTATTTCAAGGTAGGTGGGAAGCTGTCTAAAGTAGAAGTGATAGAAAGATAAGTGAGGTCTGTGAGAGAAACATTCAATTTTGGCATTCTTTGCTTCTAAGAAGTGAGCAAAGGCAATACAAAGGTGTCGATATTCACAGCAATTTAACAGGCCAGAAGTGTATACTTGAAAAAGTCCAGTTACTGCCCAACCCGAACTAACTGGTTATTTTGGGGGTGGAGTCAGCACCTAATCAGCCAAAGTAACTGCACAAATATAACTGTATAAAAGTCAGTCCTGTATTTATGTGATTTACCACGGCCGGTTAAGTGCTGAATACCGAACTTAACCGGCTATGTTTTTCCTGGCTCCGTATACCCAGAACTTCAGTTTCCAGGGATAATAATGGTGGTGGTCAGCAAAATGCTAACCACCATTGGCTGAAGATCGGACCCAATGTAAACTGTCAGGATTAAGTAATATCTTATATTGTATGAGACAATGCATGAATAGTGAAATAAGACTGATAGTGGAATATATTGTTTAAAGCAGGATCTGTCCTAAAACATTGCATTAAGGGGGGTTTAAATGAGTTTTCCAAAGATACATCAACAACCCAGAGGCTCTATGTAAAACATGATTTGTTGAACATTATATGTTAGGAATTAAGTCCCAAAAGTGGATGAATGACTGCAAGAACTCTAATACATTACGGTCTTTATTTCTGCATAAACAAAAGAATTTTACCATCAATTTCTCTTCGTACACTTCATTTTTTTTTTTTTAAGCAACAATCATATCTTTGTATACACAGTTTACATCAATGGTATCATATCACATTAATAAAAGACAGGCAAAAATGAATTATACTATACTCTCTATACTACATCACATTTTGTTTGTTTACATGGTACATAGTGTAAAATAGAACTACATAAAAAGTAGGGAATCCTAATTGTTTAAGCACACTAGATAATTCTAGACAACTGCACACTGGAATCCAATTTATCCAGACGGTACATTAGTTTTACTGTTAGTGACATAATGATATACTTGTCCTAGAATCAGAGTACTGGCAAAAAATCTGTCCCCTAAATCTTGTTCATTTATTCAAGCAGCACATCATATACCTGTCATTTCAAAATTTATTATCTAAAAAGTAGACTTCAAGTAAAGCCCCTTTGGAGGCCAAGACTGATATCAGTCAAATACAAGGTCAATAAAGGCTGGTTTTAATATTAGGTTGCTCCTGATCTCACAAGAATGCGGCTCAGCTCTGAAAAGGACCTGGGTTCAAGGATACATGGGGCACACACAAACCAGTGTATCATGCCACTACGGTCTCTCTTTTATTTAATGTTTCACACGTTTAGAAAAAGCAAGCATGCTACAGCCAGGGCTGATAATTTATATATAGTGCTACACCACTCTCACTCCCCACACTCAAGTCTTAGTTTACACGATCGACCCCGTTTCTGGCCCAAACTGTAAAAACAAAAATTCACAAAGGGTGTGGAAGGTTCTCCATTAATCCCTTTCATGTACCTTGGAGGAAGTTTTACAATTTCCCTCTTTCTTTATAAACATAATTGTTCTGCTAATAATGAAAAACATCAATGCTGACTACAGAGTGATTGATGCTGAATAAATAGGCCACATCTTGGGAGCACAAATGCCGAGTTAGCTTGCAGCATTAAAAACATACTGTTTTCTGAATTGCAAATTCCATACCTTTAGCACTGGGAGACAGAAAAACAAACAAAAAAAAAACGTACTGAATGGCAGCCACTATAGTTACTTAGCTGGCATGACACTTAGCACAAACTCACTTGCTAAATGCATAGTATGGAACAGAACAGGAAATGGGCATGCACCATTTCCAGTTAGTGCAAGGTAACTTACTATGAATTAATTGTTACCATTGCAGACAGCACATAAGTAATGCCATACTGGGAAAAGACCAAGGGTCCATCGAGCCCAGCATCCTCTCCATGACAGCGGCCAAGCTTCCCAACGTACAAACATTCTATACATGTTATTCTGGGATTGTGGATTTTTCCCACAGATCACTTAATGCTACCTCAATAAGAGGCAGAAAGTGTAACTATATTGTCAAAGCACGTAAACATGGTAAACATCCAACAATACAGAGCCATGGCAATTACATGTGGTAATGGGGAGGGGAAGGGAAGGGAAATGGGACTTGATAGCTTGAGTATAACACTCCTTCACTCTACCTTCCCTGAAAGTCTTTTTTCTATAATTGTAGGATTAGATCCCTTTGTCATCCTTTATCTTTTGTAATACCAACTGTATCTATTACATTGAGCCTGCAAATAGGTGGGAAAATGTGAGATACAAGTGCAATAAATAAAATAAAATAAATATACTGCCTTTCTGAGTTTTTTTTTTTTTTTGCAACTACATTCAAAGTGGTTTACATATATTCAGGTACTTATTTTGTACCAGGGACAATGGAGGGTTAAGTGACTTGCCCAGAGTCACAAGGAGCTGCAGTGGGAATCAAACTCAGTTCCCCAGGATCAAAGTCCACTGCGCTAACCACTAGGCTACTCCTGGCACAACTTTATTGTAAAAAGGACTCCTAATTTCAAAAATGTTTGGGAATAATGTGGCACACTAGATACCTGGAAGGTCTCATACTAAAATACCACAGGGGAGGTACAGTTGTGGAGGAGCTGAAGGCATAGTACTCAGCTGAACTAAATCAACTGAAAATGAAAATTAGAAAGGACAGGACTACTTACTGCAGAATACCCAATTTTCTGATTATCAGATTTGCCACTACTGCACTCACCAAAAATTATTTCCGGTTTTTAGATCAATATTATCAACAGATAAAAGGCACTGCCTTGGGGGGCAATGATGACCTCCGATTTGGCAAATCTCTACATTGCATCATTTGAGACGACTTACTTCAGAGATCATCCATTTAAAAATGAGATATGTCTATATAAACGATATATAGATGACATGTTTATTATATGGAAGGGAGATACAGAAAGGCTACATTTATTTCATGAATGGCTGAATAACAGAAATCCAAATCTTTGGTTTAAGATGTTATTTGATAGAGATGAAACTAATTTTTTAGACATTTTGGTAAAAAAAAAAAGTCTGGTAACATTATTGAAACATTTATTTACAGAAACCCCACAGATCATAATACCTATCTACATTACTCCAGTTTTCATAATAGAAATTTAAAACGTAACCTCCCTTTATGCCAATTTCTACATCTAAGAATATGTAGTAGTCCCCTAGATTTTGAGGTACAAGCTGTTAGCATAGCTTCACGTTTCAAAACTGAGAGGATATCCTGCTAAATATATCACAGAAGGACATCATAAAGCAAGCAATACCAATAGAGATGATTTGCTTACACAAAAGGAAAATAAGGGTACTCCAGATTTTGGTGTACCTCAAGGTACTCCCATCTATCAAAAGACATATGCAAAACTATCCACAAACACTAACATATTTTGCAAGGCCACAACTGTTTTAGAGATAAGAGACCAATCATAGCTCACTCGGAGTCTTTTTTACTTTTCGTATATTTTTAATAAACCCACTGTTTGGATACACATTTGGTCTATCCCCTACTTGTTCTCTTTTGAGACGTGCTACATCAGTCACATCACTGAAATCTGAGTCCCCAGACTAGCTGCCCATGTCCTAGGTACTAGTGGCCAACACCAGCCGTGCACCTCTGACAGTTGCAGTGCAATTCTAACAGATTATCCCATTTACAAGGTAACACTGCCTACTTGAGTAGATGGTACATGTGGGCCGGCTTGTGATTATGTGTATGCCACACAGAACATTCGGTGGTGCATGACTGCTGTGTAAGGCTGTCATTCCCAGTGTAGCTGCTTATCCCAGATGTGGCCATACATACCACTCACAGTTGCAGCCGACACCTGATGCACAGTGGCAAAAGGGGGTTGGTTGATCAGATGGCACTGCAATGGCTTTTGAGCGCCTCCACATCTCTAATGATGCCAAAGATTCTGTAAGATAGGAGGGAGATGGCAAAAGCTTTATTCCAGTGTTGTCCCTGAAATCTGGGCAACACCTCCTACACCAGCTGCTGAGGTATCTCCCAGATCCTTTGGTTGGTTGGTGCTACATGGGGCTATGGCTGTGTGCATTATGGGATGAGGCTCCCTGCTGCTGCTGGGGCATGAAGCCCATGAATGACATACTTATGGCAGCATATCTGGGGTTTGGGGTGATGTTTGCATTCATATGAAAGGCATCTCTCAGAGCAAGCCGTCATCTTCTCTCACAACACTGTAATTGTTTGGGTCGGGGGGATGATAGCAATGTGGCATGGTGGCCTGTACTCTGTGGGCAGCTGTCCAGAGCAGGTCCAGGTAGGTGGCTTTGTCAGGTGCATGTGGTATTGTTGTGGCCATCATTGCCACAGTGCACATGGCAGCTGCGCTGTACTGAATGTGAGCACTGTAAATGTGTACTAGCCACCATGTCACTGTGCTGTGACCTCTGAGTTCTGCAGCTGGATACATGTGCTGTCGACATCTTGCCAGCTGTGTGGCAACCTGCTACAATGCTAAAAGAAGAGAAACAACTTCTAGAAGTAAAAGAACAGTGAGAGAAAGCCCAAGAAATCTGTGTTCAGGTGTGTACTTCACAAACCTGATGTCCTATGTTCTATACCCAGTCCATCACATACAGTGCAAGCAAAACAAAGAGAAGAATATTGCTAAAACTATGAATAAAGGGGATGGTGACCCTTTGAGAATCCCACTTACCAGTGAAGAATCAAATGATTGCAAAAATCAGAACGTCTGAACATCCGTTTAAAGACTCTTTAAAGGAAAAGGAAATTTTTCTTGTGAACATGACACTTCCTGTTGGTGAAAGTGGAGGCTCTTTTGCTTCCCCCCACCCACCAATTTTACATTTCAACCACCAGCCTGTCACTTTAAAAAGTAAACTTACAACACCTCATAGGGGTAATGCATTTTAATTTTAAAAAATGCTGAAGGAAAGGATAGTGAACTTCTTAGAATCCAATGGGTTCCAAAATCTGAGGCAACAGTTTACCAAAGGAAAATCCTGCCAAACGAATATGATGGATTGCTTTGACTGGGTGACCAGAGAACCAGATAAAGGACATGAACTAGATGTAATCTACTTGGATTCCAGCAAAACCTTTCCTACGGTTCCACACAGGAGGCTCCTGAATAAACTGAGTGGGCTGAAATTACAAAACCAAGTGGTGATCTGGATTACAAACTGGTTGGCTGACTGATGACAGAGGATGGTGGTGAATGGAGTTTGTTCAGAGGAAAGAAAGGCGAGTAGCGGAGTGCCTCAGGGATTGATACTGGGACAGATTCCCGGAAAGGTTTGTCTTTTTGTGGATGACATGAAGAAATGCAGAGTGGACAACACAAAGGAAACGGAAAACACGAGAAGGGATCTGCAAAATTTAGAAGAATGGTCTTGATGTTAAGAAGTGCAGAATGATGCACTTGGGATGTAGAAATCAAAAAGAGATGTACAAGTTATTTGTTTGTATTATAATTTCCTGGATATTCTGAAACACAACAGTCTCTTTGGATGTAATCTGCCTCAAACTGAAAGGAAAAGGTGGAATAGAACTCCTGGTGTAAAATAACAAACCACAACATAGCAAAAGAGCGGGGCGAGAAACTGATAAGCACAGTTCAGGAGAAAGACCTTGGAGTGATAGTGTCCGAGGATCTCAAGGTGATGAAATATGACAAGGTGGTGGCCACAGCCAGAAGAATGCAAGGCTGCAAAGGTGTATAACCAGCAGAAAAACGGAAGTGGCAAGGCACACCGGAGGACTCTGCTGGTCTGCAGGATGTCAAACAGAATGCTAAGAAAAATCAGAATGGGTTTTTGAGAGATGGTGGTAGATGGTAACATCAGTTAGTGCCGGTGTAAAATATGTCCCTATAACACAACAGCAGACCATGAAGAAAAAGTTACCTGGTGCTCATCCCACATAGCATGGTCCTTTCCATTTGGAGTACTATGTTCAGTTTTGGAGGCCACATCTACCTAAGGACATAAAAAGACATAAAGTGGTCCAGAGACCAAAAAATAGTATGGGGTTTTTGCCAAAAAATTATATGAGAAGAGACATGATGACCTGAATGTGTACACCTTAGAGGGGAAGGAATAGGAAAGATAAGATACAGACATTTAAATACTTGAAAGACAGTAATATACAAACAAATCTTTTCCAGAGATGGAAAGCGGTAGAACTAGAGACCATGAATAGAGGTTAAAGGGGTGTCGACTTACTTCTTGATGTTACTTTTATCACAAAAAGGGTGGTGGATACCTGGAGTGCCCTCACGGGGGAGATGGTAGAGACAAAAATGGTGATGAAATTCGAAAACACATGGAATAAACAAAGAATCCCTATATGGAAAGAGGATAGAATATTAAAAAAAAAAAAAACCCACAACTTATGGGTGTTTAGATGGCACCACCAATAGTTGGGAAATAAGGCCAGTGCTGGGCAGTCTTCTAAGAACTGTGTGCCACAAACGGCAAAACATGGCAAACTTCTATGGTTGGTGTCCCAGTTACGGAGATATAGATATGGATGGGCTAGAGTGGGCTTTAGCGGCAACTCCAGCAGTTCTACAGTCTACAACCCGAAAAAGCAAGGACAGATCAAGAACAAATATGCATATTTTATATCACATTCAATGGCTCTGACCACCTTGTTGTGCAGACTGGATTGACCATGCCGGATTTATTTGTCAAAATGTACTAGGCTCATTTTCAAAGCACTTAACCTTCCAAAGTTCCATAGGTTTCTATGGAACTTTGGAAGGCTAAGTGCTTTGAAAATATATATGTATTCTAACTGAAAATGTGATTGCAATTTGGAAAGTAAAACAGACAATTGCTGGTCGTGTCATCCAATGGCTACCAACTAAAGGTCGGTCAATTTTCAAGATGTGTTCTTTTGTTTTCATGATACTATATGGACAGGCTCCACAGTATATGTCATCTTTAATTATACCGTGTAGGAAGAACTATGTTAAAGATTCCAGACATTCTCTTTTTCTTTTCTTTACCTAATGGTGTTATTTATAAATCAGAATTTTCCAATTTGTTTGCTTATCAAGCAGCCAAGTGGTGGAATATGTTACCACCACATGTACACCATGAAAACAATTATTTGATTTTTTAGAAAATGTTAAAAACCTGGCTTTATCAGAAATTTGTATCTTCCTGACTGATGGTTATCTGTTAGGATCTAGGGTTTGCCCTACTTATGTAAGCCGCACTGATCTGAATTTTTTGGTATGTGCAGCCTAGAAGCATTAACTGTAATGTAATGTAACAAATTATATATTTTTTGGAAGTTAACTTTAGTACGGAAGAAATCCTAGTCAGTTATTCCTACATATGTTCACAACTAAGAGTTAAATCATCCGGATGAATTTCCCCAATACCAAATGATACAAAGGAATGAATCATTTATGATAAATGTGTCTATGCAATCTGTAATAACACTATTCTTCAGGGAATGGGAATTATCAATGAAATGATTTGATATTGACCTATCAAGAAGGGATCATTTAAGCTTCAAGCTAAAGGTTTTGTTTATGGATGCACATTTAGGGCCCTGTTTACTAAGGTGTGCTAGCATTTTTAGCACGTGCTAACCGTGTAGACACCCATAGGAATATTATGTGCATCTACACGGTTACCACGCGCTAATGCTTAGCATGCGCTGTGTGCCACTGCTGGTTCTACCAGTCATGCCCATTCAAAACAGGAAACTACACCAGAGGGGTGTGACTAATAGAGCCATTAGTGGCATACATGGTGCCAAGGCCCTCCTACCTGCCTATTTGCTCTTGTGGCAGCCATTGCTATATGGACCTGGGGAAATAGCGGGCATGGCAGAAGAGTCAGTGGGCAAGTCAGCAGGAGGGGGAGAGTAATGGGGGTGACTTGAGGCAATGATGGAGGGGGTGGAGGGGACAGGGTCATGCTGGAAGGGGATAGGTAGAGACACACAGATGGAGCAATACTGGATAGTGGTGGCAGGAAGGGGGGGGAGGAGAGACAGGGCGATACTGGATGATATTTTTTTTTGAGGGGGGTGGAGAAACAGATACAGAGGGACAATATTGGATGGGGGGAGAGAGAGAGGCGATGCTGCATGACCGGGGAGGGGGGGGGGGGGGTGAAGAGATCTTTTCACATGACCTCTTCCTTGCTGACTTTTCAGAGCTTTTCCTAGACGATCAAATTGATGTGTGGAATTATATCCTAAGTTAGACGAATTAGCTCCTCTTCAGTCCCAAAAAATGGTTTGGTCCAAAACGTCATAAACCTTGGTTTCATCCAAGGGTATTTGCAAAACAACAGGTATGGCATGCGGAGCATATCTGGTGAAAGAATAAAAAAACTTAGAAAACCAATGAATTGTAGACACCAACAACATTACTATGCTCAACAAATTAAACTAGCAAAAAAAGCTTATTATTGAAAACAAATTTTAGAGGCTGGTAACTCTAATTAAAAGTTGTTCTGTCTTTTCTCTACACTTACGTGTCCCGATCAGCATTCAGAAATTCAGTCTTTTCCACCTCCGGACATTTCACCACAATTCTTTGTGGACAAAGTTGCTGCCCTCCGTGCATCTATCCTTGGTCCTTTTTCAGCAGTCTTTAATATATTAAATAGAGAATTTGGTGCCCTCTACGCTGGATACTACTGGTGCACATTAGTCATCTTTAGTTTTCCCTCTCTTGAGCTCATTACATTAGATCCTGTTCCATCTTCTTGGCTTAAGGTCTCTTCCCTAGATCTTCTCCCAATTGTCAAGCAATGTATTTCTAGATCCCTATCTGAGGGATAAGTACATAAGTACATAAGTAGTGCCATACTGGGAGAGACCAAAGGTCCATCTAGCCCAGCATCCTGTCACCGACAGTGGCCAATCCAGGTCAAGGGCACCTGGCACGCTCCCCAAACGTAAAAACATTCCAGACAAGTTATACCTAAAAATGCGGAATTTTTCCAAGTCCATTTAATAGCGGTCTATGGACTTGTCCTTTAGGAATCTATCTAACCCCTTTTTAAACTCCGTCAAGCTAACCGCCCGTACCACGTTCTCCGGCAATGAATTCCAGAGTCTAATTACACGTTGGGTGAAGAAAAATTTTCTCCGATTCGTTTTAAATTTACCACACTGTAGCTTCAACTCATGCCCTCTAGTCCTAGTATTTTTGGATAGCGTGAACAGTCGCTTCACATCCACCCGATCCATTCCACTCATTATTTTATACACTTCTATCATATCTCCCCTCAGCCGTCTCTTCTCCAAGCTGAAAAGCCCTAGCCTTCTCAGCCTCTCTTCATAGGAAAGTCGTCCCATCCCCACTATCATTTTCGTCGCCCTTCGCTGTACCTTTTCCAATTCTACTATATCTTTTTTGAGATACGGAGACCAGTACTGAACACAATACTCCAGGTGCGGTCGCACCATGGAGCGATACAACGGCATTATAACATCCGCACACCTGGACTCCATACCCTTCCTAATAACACCCAACATTCTATTCGCTTTCCTAGCCGCAGCAGCACACTGAGCAGAAGGTTTCAGCGTATCATCGACGACGACACCCAGATCCCTTTCTTGATCCGTAACTCCTAACGCGGAACCTTGCAAGACGTAGCTATAATTCGGGTTCCTCTTACCCACATGCATCACTTTGCACTTGTCAATATTGAACTTCATCTGCCACTTGCACGCCCATTCTCCCAGTCTCGCAAGGTCCTCCTGTAATCGTTCACATTCCTCCTGCGACTTGACGACCCTGAATAATTTTGTGTCATCGGCGAATTTAATTACCTCACTAGTTATTCCCATCTCTAGGTCATTTATAAATACATTAAAAAGCAACGGACCCAGCACAGACCCCTGCGGGACCCCACTAACTACCCTCCTCCACTGAGAATACTGGCCACGCAATCCTACTCTCTGCTTCCTATCTTTCAACCAGTTCTTAATCCATAATAATACCCTACCTCCGATTCCATGACTCTGCAATTTCTTCAGGAGTCTTTCGTGCGGCACTTTGTCAAACGCCTTCTGAAATCCAGATATACAATATCAACCGGCTCCCCATTGTCCACATGTTTGCTTACCCCCTCAAAAAAATGCATTAGATTGGTGAGGCAAGACTTCCCTTCACTAAATCCGTGCTGACTTTGTCTCATCAGTCCATGTTTTTGTATATGCTCTGCAATTTTATTCTTAATAATAGCCTCCACCATCTTGCCCGGCACCGACGTCAGACTCACCGGTCTATAATTTCCCAGATCTCCTCTGGAACCTTTCTTAAAAATCGGAGTAACATTGGCTACCCTCCAGTCTTCCGGTATTACACTCGATTTTAGGGACAGATTGCATATTTCTAACAGTAGCTCCGCAAGTTCATTTTTTAGTTCTATTAATACTCTGGGATGAATACCATCAGGTCCCGGTGATTTACTACTCTTCAGCTTGCTGAACTGACCCATTACATCCTCCAAGGTTACAGAGAATTTGTTTAGTTTCTCCGACTCCCCCGCTTCAAATATTCTTTCCGGCACCGGTGTCCCCCCCAAATCCTCCTCGGTGAAGACCGAAGCAAAGAATTCATTTAATTTCTCCGCTACGGCTTTGTCCTCCTTGATCGCCCCTTTAACACCATTTTCGTCCAGCGGCCCAACCGACTCTTTGGCCGGTTTCCTGCTTTAATGTATCTAAAAAAGTTTTTACTATGTATTTTTGCTTCCAACGCTAATTTCTTCTCAAAGTCCTTTTTTGCCCTCCTTATCTCCGCTTTGCATTTGGCTTGGCATTCCTTATGATCTATCCTGTTACTTTCAGTTGGTTCTCTTCTCCACTTTCTGAAGGATTGTTTTTTGGCTCTAATGATTTCCTTTATCTTACTGTTTAGCCACGCCGGCTGACGTTTAGTCTTTTTTCCCTTTTTTCTAATACGTGGAATATATTTGTCCTGAACCTCCAGGATGGTGTTTTTAAACAGCATCCACGCCTGATGCAAGTTTTTTACTCTGCGAGCTGCTCCTTTCAGTCTTTTTTTCACCATTTTTCTCATTTTGTCGTAATCACCTTTTCTATAGTTAAACGCTAGCGTACTTGATTTCCTAGTTTCACTTCCTTCAATGCCAATATCAAAACCGATCATATTATGATCACTGTTATCAAGCGGCCCTCGTATCGTTACCCCCTGCACTAGATCATGAGCACCACTAAGGACTAAGTCTAGTATTTTTCCTTCTCTTGTCGGCTCCTGAACTAGCTGTTCCATGAAGCTGTCCTTGATTTCATCAAGAAATCTTATGTCCCTTACGTGTACAGATGTTACATTAACCCAGTCTATATGCGGGTAATTGAAATCCCCCATTATTATTGTGTTGCCCAGTTTGTTTGCGTCCCTGATTTCCTTTAACATTTCCGCATCCGTCTGTTCGTCCTGGCCAGGCGGACGGTAGTACACTCCTATCACTATCCTTTTCCCCTTTGCACATGGAATTTCAATCCACAGTGATTCCAAGGAGTGTTTTGCTTCCTGCAGAATTTTCAATCTATTTGATTCAAGGCTCTCGTTAATATACAATGCTACCCCTCCACCAATCCGATTCACCCTATCATTACGATATAATTTGTACCCCGGTATGACAGTGTCCCACTGGTTTTCCTCCTTCCACCAGGTCTCAGAGATGCCTATTATATCTAATTTTTCATTTAGTGCAATATATTCTAACTCCCCCATCTTATTTCTTAGGCTCCTGGCATTCGCATATAGACATTTCAAACTATGTGCCCAATTCCTTCAAGCAATAGTTCGATCAATCTTAAAAAATCCTTCTCTAGACTCATCAATACCAGCGAGTTATCGACCCATTTCAAATTTGCCTTTCTTTGCCAAGATTATAGAAAACTTGGTCTTTCTACAATTGCAATTACACTTAGTCATCACTTATACTTCATCCACTTCAGTCCAGCTTCCGTATTGGTTTCAGTATGGAAACTGTCCTGACATCAGTACTGAGTGAAACATATCAAAAACTTGATGAAGGGTACATTTCTGTAGCTGTATCTCTTGATTTATCTGCAACATTTGATGTTATCGACTATGATCTTCTTCCACAATGTCTTTCTTCTATCGGGATTTCTTCTTCTTGATCTTTCCGCTGCTTTTGACACTGTCGATCACAGCATACTCCTCGATACCCTGTCCTCACTTGGATTCCAGGGCTCTGTCCTTTCCTGGTTCTCTTCCTACCTCTCCCTCCGCACCTTTAGTGTTCACTCTGGTGGATCCTCTTCTACTTCTATCCCTCTGCCTGTCGGCGTACCTCAGGGTTCTGTTCTTGGTCCCCTCCTCTTTTCTATCTACACTTCTTCCCTTGGTTCATTAATCTCATCCCATGGCTTTTCCTACCATCTCTATGCTGATGACTCCCAAATCTACCTTTCTACCCCTGATACCTCACCTTGCATCCAAACCAAAGTTTCAGCGTTCTTGTCTGACATTGCTGTCTGGATGTCCCAACGCCACCTGAAATTAAACATGACCAAAACCAAACTTCTCATTCCCCCCTCCCCCAAACCGACCGCTCCACTCCCCCCATTTTCTATTTCTGTTGATGGCTCTCTCACTTTCCCTGTCTCCTCAGCTCGAAACCTTGGGGTCATCTTTGACTCTTCTCTCTCCTTCTCTGCTCATATCCAGCAGATTGCCAAGACCTGTCGTTTCTTTCTTTACAACATCAGTAAAATCCGCCCCTTTCTTTCTGAGCACTCTACCAAAACCCTCATCCACACCCTTGTCACCTCTCGTTTAGACTACTGCAATCTGCTTCTTGCTGGCCTCCCACTTAGTCACCTCTCCCCTCTCCATTCGGTTCAAAACTCTGCTGTCCGTCTCGTCTTCTGCCAGGGTCGCTTTACTCATACTACCCCTCTCCTCAAGTTGCTTCACTGGCTCCTTATCCATTTTCACATCCTGTTCAAACTTCTTCTACTAACCTATAAATGTACTCACTCTGCTGCTCCCCAGTATCTCTCCACACTCGTCCTTCCCTATACCCCTTCCCGTGCACTCCGCTCCATGGATAAATCCTTCTTATCTGTTCCTTTCTCCACTACTGCCAACTCCAGACTTCACGCCTTCTGTCTCGCTGCACGCCTGGAATAAACTTCCTGAGCCCCTACGTCTTGCCCCGTCCTTGGCCACCTTTAAAGCTAGACTGAAAGCCCACCTCTTTAACATTGCTTTTGACTCGTAACACTTGTAACCACTCGCCTCCACCTACCCTCCTCTCCTCCTTCCTGTACATATTAATTGATTTACTTTATTTTTTATTTTCCTGTACACATTAATTGATTTGCTTACTTTATTTTTTGTCTATTAGATTGTAAGCTCTTTGAGCAGGGACTGTGTTTCTTCTATGTTTGTGCAGCGCTGCGTACGCCTTGTATCGCTATAGAAATGCTAAATAGTAGTAGTAGTAGGATGATAACTGGTATAGTCCACGATTGGTTTGCCACTTTACTTCGAGATTTGACAATTAAAGTCCTTACTCCAGAGAGACAAACTGGTTCTTTTGCACTGTCTTGTGGAGTTCCGCAGGGATCGATTCTCTCCAATTCTTTTTAATATCTATCTTCATCCCTTAGCAGCACTCATTCAGTCATTTGGCCTTAGAACATATCTCTACGCTGATGATATTTTGATTGTCCATTATATTACTAATTTTAACCCAGATTTTTCCCTTCTTCAGAAGTCTTAATAATGTATTGGAATGGTTTTTAAATCATTCTATGGTTCTAAACACCCAGAAGACAACTACTTGTTGGATTACGGGTCACGTCCCCATTTATCAGTTACCCCAGTTTTATGCAGTATACCAATTGAGCCAGTTACGCAATTCAAATATTTAGGAGTTGTTTTAGATTCAAATCTTACATTTACTGCTCAGATCTCCTTGGTCTTGAAAAATTGTTTTGCCCTTTGTAGGTTAAAAATGTCTCCAAGATTCAATCTGCACAGACATCACATGAAAATAGCCGGTGCCAGTCAAGCCCCCACCCCTGTGGGCCAACACTTTACAAGACCAGAACACTGCACCAGTGATTTCACAGTAAGAATACTGAAAGGTAATTTTAAAACAATACAGGAACGTAAGACCTTTGAAATAAGAATGATTGAATATTTTGACACCTAACAAATAAGGATCTGGGTTTTCTAACCCATTATAAACCATAAAGCTGTATTTCTCTGTTTATTACCCTCCTCTCACCTACCAACACCCATCCTGTTAGAATATCAATTAAATGCTTTGATGTCCCCTTGCATACCCTCACCCTCCCACTCTGTCAGACTGTCAAAGTAATGCTTTGATGTTTCTCTTATATATACTATCTGCTACCTCATTTGCTTATTTCCGATCTGACGAAGAAGGGCAACCTTCGAAAGCTAATCAAGAAATGTATTAAGTTATGGCCAATAAAAAAGGTATCATCTTATTTTCTTTTCCATGTTTTATTTTGTTTGATTTCTATTGATAACCTTTAAGAGTGGACTAACACGGCTACCACACCTCTCTACTTAAGACTATGTTAAAAACCCACCTTTCTATTAAGGCTTATACTGCCAGCTGAGGATTTACTGGGAAAGGCAGGTGGGCCCCTTAGCATTTCAGGGTACAGTGTTAGGACTTGGTGTGAATGTCCTTGATATGATTATGATTGTGTTTTTCCTTATTAACCAATGGTATTCATTTCTTTAATTGTCTGCTATTAATTATGACTTCACATCGATTTAATTTACTTGTTAAAAAAAAGCAATCAAGAAAGTTTTAATAAACAAACATCAGAATTACTATAGTGGTTTACCACAAAATAGAACCTTTTATTGGCCAGTTTATGCAATTAATCAAGTTATTAAAATTGTTAACTGATGTACAGCCCTAGACCTGTTACATTTTAACCACTTTCCAACGAAAAAGTATTTTGTCCAATGCTGTACAGCCAAGAAAGAACTGCTTTCCCATTCAACCTAACACTAAACTCTGCATGGAACACTTAAAACACTGGTATCATTATAATTAGCTTAATTTTTCATTCATGCTAAAAAATTTTTTACCTTTTTGATATTTTATTCAAGAGATTAGTAAATTTGCAATTAATTATTTTTGATACTGACAGTGATATAAGATGAAAACCAAAGATTATGTATGTTTAGGTATATTCTGTATGCATTAACAAAGAGTCAGTTTTTGCTAAGATCTGTGATGGGACTTTTCAGAAGCAAGGGAAAGGACTTATAAATAGTTCATTAGTGGCATCATAACTATAGCAAATGGCAATTTTAAGACATATAAAAATGTCCATTATTAAAATGACAATCTGCTTTTACCGGCAAAAGCCATTTTGACCAGTCTCCAGTTACTTTATCAGAACTCAGCTCTCAATAAAATTACAACTTATTTGAGACATTTCTAAAAGATATGGCATACGGGATAAACTCTAGCCATGAAGTGATCAAACTTAACCTGTCTCCCACATCATCTTTTCTTTATTTCACAATCATCCTGAATAATGGAAGCAGTGGAGTGGCTTAGAACAGCCAGCTGCAAACCAGAGAATCAAGGGTTAAGGGTCTGTTGCTTCCCCACCTCCCACTGATGCTCCCCATAACCCTGGGCAAGACACTTAACCCTCCAGTGCCACAAATACAAACTCAGGGCTAGATTTACTAAACTGTTTTCATCAATGGAGCTTACTAATAATGCATACTGAAGTGCAACAAAGCAGGTTCATCAATTTGGCCCTCAGCTTTAAGGCTTTCAGGACAGGGAAATACCTATCATACCTGATTAGCAACTCGCCTTAACCTTGGATTTGGAAAAGGTGATTAAATCTAGAAATCCAAATCATTATTTTGGCTGACCAACTACTATACGTTTACTTTTGTGAGAACTACGTTCAGGTACTCTTCCAGATCTAGCATAACTGAACTTGAACTTTGTTAATCTGGATAGGGAACAACCTGACAAGAATGTCCTGCTGCAAGCAACAAAACATGGGAAATTTAATCTGTCGTTGAAAAAAGGCCCATTTTAAGAAACTCCTTCAAAGGTACATTCTTGGTCCATTTAGATAGTGCTGCAGTCTAAGAAAGTGCTGTGGGATGCAGTGAAAAGAAAACCCCAACAACTTGATTCGTTTTTTTATAATTTTTGGAAATATCCAATGGAACATTCAGTGCAAGTGATTGTGATATGCAAAACTATCTTGAAACAGCTTGTATTAACATCCGTTAATATTAATAGCTAGAAATATGTTCTGCCATGCAGCATATTTCAGTATCATCGGTAATAAAAGGTTAGCATGAAAACAAATCTAGTGAACACAGCAAGATATACGTTCGTGCAAATGTGTTATTCTATAGTAATTCAAATTTTAACTTAATCTGGAGAACTGACGCTCATTCTTCGCATTTCATGGAACCTTATGTCCAGGGTTTCTTCTTAAAATGAAGACATTCATAGACATGGAAACTCTTGACACGCAAGCTCTATAAATCAATGTTGCCTGGATCAAGTGAACTGCATGCCAGTCTTCCTTAAGCCTTCACAGTTTTGAAAACGCTGTGCAGAGAGACCCAACCAAAATGATACAAAATGCCAAGCCGAGCAGCACATAGTTTTTTCGACCCTGTAGAGTTAAAAATAAAAACAAACCATAATGAAGAGCGAGTATCATATGAGGTTTCTCCTAAAATAATGAATACTGGGCCAAAAGATAACCATGGTTCTAAGCATGTAATAGTAATGCATAATGTATATAGGTCATATCAGAAATGGCTTACATCTAGTAACTGACACTTTAAAGTATGCTGCAACTGCAGTTCATACCCACCTTCCCACCAGAGAACTTGCAACCCAAGAATACTGCTCCCCCCATCCCACTTACTGATACTCACCCTAAACTGACCACGTTGCTATGTGCCCTGGGAGACCAGACCTACAGATTCTAAAAACATGAACCTTAACTTACTCCCAGAGCTACCCATCACTGAAAGCTTCTCCATCTGCATCAAATGATGCAAGACATTCCACCACTGCCAGAAATCTAGGGGACTGCGGTCATCCATTCCAACAAGACCTCCTTTTTCTCTAACAAAAACATTTTCCAAATAAGGAGCCTAGCCCCTCCCCCTTGTACCTCCAGACACAAGGGTTAATTTAAAAGAACCTCTGCTGCTTGACCACCACTTCTTGGCCTAACACACGTGCCATAAACTTACTAACTTGAGTCCAAAACTGCCGATCAGAAACAATGTTCAAACATGCCCACTGCAAGCCTACATTTATGTTGTAGGGGGTGGGGTGCTGGAATGCTGTTCTTGTTCCTTTTCCTCTCTCATCTCCTCTTTCTTATGGTTTATGTTAGTCCCCAGGTGGGAGGTGGGGAACGAGGGCATGAAGATTCACCATGTTCCCAACCCATGTTGGCCATTTTATTGCTTTGTGCCTAGAAACTTTGGAGGGTTCGGCTGAGGGATGGTAACGTACTGGAAATGTTTTTTTTTTCTTCATACAGTTGAGTGTTCCTCATAGGATTGAGATGGAAGGATTAGAAAGAAAACTGTAAAGTTAAAAGAACCATGATGCAATATATTTTGCCATGGTTGGTCATGTTTACATATTCGATAAAAAGATTTAAACAAAGTATGCTGACAACGATAATAAAATGCAATTCTTAATTACACAGTGTTCTCTCTGAAAAGAGAACCCCAATTTACTACTGGAGAAGGGGCTTTTCTCTACTTATACTAGAGTGGGCAGATACAGTCGTCAATAATGCTTTTCCTTGTAAAAATATATCTTTCCACAGAGATTATGAAATGGAAAGCACTTAAAAAAACCTGGCAAAGACACTTTGAAAACCGAAAATTTCACTCGTTCTGTTTGCAAATTTATTTTAGGCACACGAATGGAAAGCAAACTAACCACAGGAGGTAGCAGAGCTGTGGGTAGCTGAAAGGAATGGGGATATGGTGCCAGTCGTCTGTCCAGACACACTAACACTAGCTCTGACCTGGCATAGGGTTTATAGTGGAAAGAGTGCCCTTGTTTGGCACGCTGCCCGCTGAACATTATGGAGAAATATATAAAGACCTCATCAGAATGAATTTGCACGTTGTTTGCGCTGTGAACCAGCGAGCTTGTTTGTACACGCACTCGTTGGCTCTCAGCATTCTGTGCCAGCAAATGTGGGCACTGGGCTGGCACTAATGGCCTCTACTGCCCGCATCTGCTTCTGAGCATCAGGGCCTCAGACAGATGGCAAACGATCACACGTTTCTCTTTATTTGGCTGCTTTTGACTTCGGAAGAGACCATTTTATTTTTGGCTTTTGCCTGTTAGGCTGTGATTAACACCTACTGGGCGTGAGGAATTTCTCTGTGTACCCTTCTTATTAGGATTTATTTATCACCTTTTTGAAGGAATTCACTCAAGACAGTCTACAGCAAGAATAAAACAAACACAAGCAATAGCAACTACAGCAGTAAAAGTATTCAAACCTTAATAAAAAGTATGGCATAGTATGCTATATTACAATGTCAACGCAATATGTAATAAAACATTTTCACAGATAACCTACAATATAAGCAAAGATGGAACATATAGATAAGATAGAATAAAAGGAATAATAAATTAATTTAAAGAAAGTTGCAAATGAGTTCAGAAAGGTGTGGTAGGAAGTGTTAAGTACATTCACTTTGATCAAATAAGCTCTGCATATATAAGCACACACAGGATGTAGGCAAACATATTAATAAAGTATCTCATCAGGACTTATACATACCTGTATTTCTTTGAATACCAGAACTCCCCACAGAGCAGCAATAAACCCAGGACCCTAAAGAAAAAGTCCAAATTGTACTTGTTTGTTTTTGACTGGAATTTCTGTTTTTTTCAAGACAGCAATTCTCTCACATACAATTCCAGATCAGTAATATGTACTGATTTGAATAGTTCTACAAAGAAACCATAAGGATACATACACAAGGATCTCCATATCATAATGACCTTGAAACAAATGACCAAGTTATTTACCTGTAGCAGGTGTTCTCCATAAACAGCTGGATACAAGGCCTGACAAGATGGGCGATATCATCGAAGGAGTTGGGTGTAGGAAACTAATCTAGCTTGAGTAGGTACAATGCATACACACTACTTCCCACATGCCACTGTCACACGAAAGGGTGGTGGAAGTGTGGAATGGCCTCCCGGTGAAGGTTGTGGAGTCGAGGACTGTGTCAGAGTTTAAGAAAGCATGGGATAAGCACGTGGGATCCCTTAGGAAGAGGAGGGGTTGGGGCATAGGCGCCGACTCTGTGGGTGCTCGAGCACCCCCAATATTCCACCCACCGGAAGTAGTTCGCACCCTCCCTCTGAGTTCCAAGGTCGTCGTCCCTCCCTCCCTTCGAGTTCCAGGCCTCCTCCCTCCCTCCGAATTTTAAATGTCATCTCTTGACTTATCTCATCGGGGACGGGTTACAGCGGCCGGCAGCAGTGGTGAAATGCGTGCAGGGCCCTTCTCTCTCAGCTCTGATCCCGCCCTTGCAGAAACAGGAAATGAGGGGGGAATGCACTACCTGTTAAAAAAAAAAGTCAGCACCCCCAATCATTTTGAAAAGTTGGCTCCTATGGGTTGAGGGGTTACAGAGAATGGGCAGACTGGATGGGCCTTTATCTGCAGTCATGATTCTATGTTTCTATTCTAGTTTTACAGCTTATAACAGAATATAACTCCACAGGAGGTAGGAAAGTATGTGAAAACATGCATCCTGCTGTCCACAGAAAATGTCTGCAACAGATAAGAAACTTGCTTTTCTCCAAGGACAAGCAGCATAGCAAGTCCTCACAACACGAGACCAACTAGCTACAGGCTGCTAACTTGAGAGGGGGAATAATATAACTAAAGGCAGTGAAACAAGCAGACACCTATTTTATTTTCTGTGGCAACAAGCCTTTTGTCTATTTTTTGTTGTTGTTTTTGGAAGGGAGCCTGGAATCAAAGGAAATGGGCCTGAGAGAGTTGGTTTATGATGGATGAAGACGATGATGATATATTAATACACATGCTTATATTCTGCAGTTTCCACAAAAAAAGAAAATGTATACTGAGACTATAATAAGAAATAAAACTAGTCAGTTGCTAGGAACTACATATAATTGACCCATCTAATAATACCTTAAAAATTGAGTTTTTAAATTCTTCCTAAATTGCATGTAATCTAATTATCAATGATAATGAATTCCATAGTAACATAGCTTGATATGTAAACACAGCATTGAAGGTCTTTTCATACTGCATACCTTTTCCTAAAGATAAATATAAAATTAATTATTGATGATTATGCAATAATCTATAAACTGTGAAGGGTATTATAAGGTTACATAGATAATCTTGAGTAAGGCCATGAAAAATTTTAAAAATCAGAAAACTTGTAAATGATAAAAGGTTTCTGCTGGGAGCCAATGTAATTTAACAAGCCACATTAATTTTGCTACTACATTTTGCAGGGTTTGCAATTGCTTCAAAAGTTTAGGGGTCCTTTTACAAAAGGCACACTAGCATTCTTAGCATGCATTTAAAATAAGCATGTGCTAAACGTTAGAGACACTCATACATTTCCATGGGCGTCTCTAGTGTTTAGCACGCGCTAATCATCAGCGTACACTAAAACCGCTAGCGTGCCTTTAGGACATAAGACAAAAGAATAGCCACACTGGGTCAGATGAATGGTCCATCTAACCCAGTATCCTGTTTCCAAGAGTGGCGAAGCTAGGTCACAAAGTCCCTGACAGAAACCCAAATCATGGATGCCTCACATTAGTGAGGCAGCCGACATAAAGGAGATTACAATAATCTGTGTGATAATATAGAAGTCTGAGCCACTAACTTACACAGATCAAATAAAACATACTTCCTAATACATCTAAGCTTTCTCAATTTAAAAAATACCTTTTCACTAAAAGGCTGACATGAGGCTCCATAGTAAGCGTCAAATCCAATGTTGACCCCAGTACCCTTTTGAATGCTTATTGAAGGAAGGTCGCTTGGAGAAGTCCCAGGAGAAGGGCCTAACCAAAGGACTATCATTTTATCATAGTAACATAGTAAATGACGGCAGATAAAGACCTGTACGGTCCATCCAGTCTGCCCAACAAGATACTTTATATGTATACCCAAGTTTGATTTGTCCTTGCCTTTCTCAGGGCACAGACCATAGAAGTCTGCCCAGCACTGTTCTTGTACTAAGTTCTGAAGCAAACGTTGAAGCCCCTTAAAAAATTTACACTCCAGCCCACCCCTATCTATTGTCATAATCAGGACATAGACAGCAGAAGTCTGCCCAGCTCCTGTTTTGTTTCCCAATTACCGGCGTCGCCATCCAATCTCCGCTAAGATTCCGTGGAACCATTCCTTCTAAACAGGATTCCTTTGCGTTTAACAACTAAAAATAAAAAACCAAAAACCCACCACCCAGACAGACATGCAGTCATGGGATGGAATCACAGGGATGACAATTTTAAAAGCCATTTCAGCAGATAAAGCAAGGTTTAATGTGCAGAAATAGGTGCTTTTAAAACTGAAAATATGGTATGCATGTAAAATTATGAGCATAAAACTTCTATATGCCATAACAGAGGCCCTTCCAGGGTCAGATTTTCAATTTATGTATAAACTTTCTAAAATATACACATAAGGGCATAAATCTACCTAGAAAACATGTGTGCCAAAGAGCAGAGGTATAAATGCAAATGCAAAATTCCCCGAGGTAATTTTCAAAATGGAAGTATGCACATATTTTGTTTTTAAAGTTTACCTGTACTGACACAGCTTAGTATTTATACACGTGCTCAGAATACATGAATCCTTAAGACAAGTGCATGAATGAACAGTTAGGGCTCAGATCTTGATGCCTGGCACTACTGCTCAATAATTTCAAATGTGTGTTGGCTTCTGTGTATACTGCCAAGTGTACAATACACACACATACATCTTTCCTGAGCTGCAGTAGGTCTGTGAATACACAGAAGACCAACATTAAGTGGTGCTGCCAATCTAGCACCAACCCCAACAAATACATTTGTCAGTAAAATCTGAAAGAACAAAATAATGTGGTATGTTAAGCAGCTAGAGAATTTTTTTGTTTGTTTTAACTGCACTGGCTGGTTTTAATACGTAGTAGCCATTGGTGTGGATCCATGTAATCATCTACTGCACAGCAAAATCCACACTGGCTGCTTAAGACAGTTTAGTAAGGGCATCTTTCGTGTCTTTATAAAAATAGACACCTTCTTTCCCTATTAACCAAGTCACCCTGTTATTTGCTAAACACTCACCTGATTTCTTTTGTGCATCGTTACAAAATACAAGCATAAATTCTGCAGAAAACCATACGTGGATGATGGCGTGGACATTACACCTGCTCAACAGGTATAAATGTACACATGTACAATATGTGCAATCATGCATATTTTATAATATGCGCAGAAGCCGTAACTTTGCCCATGCTCCCCCAGAACATGCCTACTGTACCAATACATGTCAGCTTGCACCGTGCATATTTCAGGCATTTGACTTGATTTTATAAGATTGTTGTAATAGAAATCCCATGCAGTGAAAACAAACTTTCATTCACAAACATACAAACTAAAAAATTGTGACCTCATCTTGCAGAATTTTGGACAGGCAGTAGGGGAAATGGGGGAAACCCTTTATCACACAATCACCTTACATAAGAGCCAATATAATCCTTTATCTGTTCTATCTGGTATAAGAGGCTTGGGAAGGCTTGCCGCAAGTTGGACCCGATAAGACTCCCCAAGTAAAAAGCTGATGGTAGCCGCAGCACCAAGCAGCCCAATACAACACACAAAGGGCCCACCCAAAAGTAAGGCAGCATCAAAGAATTTTCTATTTCTGCAGTGGTGATGGATGGGACTCCCATTCTCCCTCTCCTCAATTACAGCAGGCCTACCTTGGGGACTAGGCCTTCCCCTATGACACGTCCTGCCTCCTCCGACGCAACTTCCTGCTTCCATGAGGGATGCGCCACGGGGAAAGGCTGAGTCCCCGAGGCAGGCCTGCTATAATCGCTAGAGTGAACACCGCTAATGGCAGCAGACAGACTCATCTACTTCAAGAAGGCAAATGTCCGACTACAAGGAGGGGAAAGAGATGCTTGCTGAACCTACCCAATGGTGAGAGAGAGAGCTGAAGGTGTAGCTCTAATGGTCCTGGGTGGGGTGGGGAGGGGACAGACAGATGGCAGGCAGGCAGATAGGAGGGAAAGATGCAGTACCCTGGAGTGGGAGATGTGTTATAGATGTGGATTTGAAGGGGGAAGGGAGAGAGTGAGATAGGCTGGACTGGGTCTGTGGGCAGAGAAGAGAGAGGCTTCTAGACATATGTACGCTGACAATGTTACTGTAATCCCTTTTATTAACTCTTTTATCAGAAATTGCTCAACAAATAGAAAATGGGATTGGTACCCTTAATGGCTACACGGCTTAAATTAAATATTGAAAAAACAAAGGGCCCCTTTTACTAAGCAGCATAGGCACCTATGTGCGCCTAACACGTGCCAAATTGGAGTTACCGCCCAGTTACCGAATGGCTCTTGCGGTAATTTCAATTTTGGTGCACATCCGCTACGTGCGTCTGAAAAATATTTTTTTATTTTCTGGCGCGCATAGCGGACACGCGTCAAGTGGCATCTGATGTGTGTAGGTCATTACCACCCAAATTCTTTACCGCTAGGACTATGGCTGCCTGGAATAGACTTCCTGAGCCAGTACGTAAAGCTCCATATCTGGCCGTCTTCAAATCTAAGCTAAAAGCCCACCTTTTTGATGCTGCTTTTAACTCCTAACCCTTATTCACTTGTTCAGAACCCTTATTTTATCATCCTCACTTTAATATTCCCTTATCTCTTGTTTGTCCTGCTTGTCTGTCCTAATTAGATTGTAAGCTCTGTCGAGCAGGGACCGTCTCTTCATGTTCAAGTGTACAGCGCTACGTACGTCTAGTAGCGCTTTAGAAATGATAAGTAGTAATAAGTAGTAAGCAGTAAGGTCTCAGACCCAAAATGGACATGCGGCAATTTTCATTTTGCTGTATGTCCATTTTCAGGGAGGGGGGGGGGGGGGGGAGGCCTTTTTTTTTTAAGGTGATAAAAAAAGGGATTTTGTACTATGAAAAAGTTAAGAAGGATAAGATCATATTTTTAATTTAATGCTTTTAAATTAATGGCACAATCCCTACTTTTATTGCAGATGGATTACTGCAGTGCTATCTTTGTGGGCTTATCTGAAAGCCTGTTAAAAAAAAAACAAATTACAGACTTTTCAAAATACAGTGGCTAGAAAGTTTGAACCAGTTTCTCCATTATAGTTAAGCCTTCATTAGCCCCCTGTTAGGGCCCAAATTGTTTTTTAATTGTGTGCTAAACCTCTCTTATTTTGTATGGATTTGTTCTGGAATACTTTCCAGATCTTGTAACTCTTACACGAAAAAACAGAGTTTTACCTGATAGGCTTCCACTGCTATTGCAACATCTCCCAAAAGGGTAATTTACAGAAGTGTGTTTAATAGCTTTTTTTCTTTTCAGTCAGTCAAATGGTGGAACACTTTTCCTTTGAAAATCAGAACAATTATTCAATATAGATCATTTTGGAAGGCTCTTAAAACACATCTTTTTTTTTTTCTTACATTTGTATCCCGCACTTTCCCCACTCATAGCAGGTTCAATGCGGCTTACATATTATATACAGGTACTTATTTGTACCTGGGGCAATGGAGGGTTAAGTGACTTGCTCAGAGTCACAAGGAGCTGCCTGTGCCTGCAGTGGGAATCGAACCCAGTTCCCCAGGACCCAAGTCCACCACTCTAACCACTAGGCCACTCCTTCACTCTCTTTTCAGTTGCTTAATGAGTAATGATCTGTTGTCAAGCTGAATTTGTATTGTAGCTCTCTGGAAATGCCCAGCGTTTTTCTTATTGTGAACTGCATGGAGCTCTCGTGGGACTTAGCGGGATATAAGATTTCTATTGTATAGAGAAAGATGCTGGATGGAATGGTCACAGACCCTTGGTGGGGGGGGTGGGGGGGAGGGAGAGAGAGACAGACACAGAGAGAAATGCAGGTGCTGCTCTGATGGACCAGAAGGAACAGACAGACAGGGAAAAGATGAAGAAAGGGACGGGGAGTTATAGATGTAGACCATCGGGGGGGGGGGGGGGGGGGGGGGGGGGGG
>NW_021963441.1:0-97204 GCF_901765095.1 Microcaecilia unicolor | reverse complement strand
GACTAAGGTGAGCTGCACGGGGCCCCCTTAAGCACGGGGCCCTATGCGGCCGCCTTGGTCGCCTCGGCCTAAGATCGGCCCTGCAAGCACACTCCTGCCTCTCCTGTCCTTTTTCCAACTTCCTTGTGTGAGTCCCACCTATGCTCCACACATATGTACACCTTCCTTGCAAATATCTCTCTATATAAAAGGCAACCCCAACGTTCTGAAGCCTCCACTGAAGTTGAGGCGCCTGAGATATCCGGTGTGCACTGGAGTGTCTGCACCGCCCTCGTGTCAAAACGTCATGACATCGAGGGCGGAGCTATGACACTCGACGAGGGCCGAAACGGAAATGCCACAGGCAGCGAACAAGGCAAGTAGCTCGGAGGGACGGAGGGAGGGGGCCCCTTGCTAGCGCCCGTTTCATTCCGCTCAGAAACGGGCATTTTTTTCCTAGTACATTATATAAATTAAGTGAGTTTTTGCAGAATAATGCTTAGGTAGACTTTTTGCATTTACATGTGACTGTGGACATATTCATGGTAAATGCCATTATTATAAACATTTACACATGTAATGGGCATATAGCTGTTAGCACCTCATATTATAGATAGTACTCCCATATGTCTGAGGTATAAATTTACAAAGTTTTACATGTGAAAAAAAGCTTCCAAAATGGAAGAAGTTAAATAAAATATTTAGATCTCTTTGGTGCTTCTGAAAGGATACCAGACAATAGCATTACAACAGGTTTTGAAGGTAACTTAATAGTTAGCTGAGTAAGTTCCCCAGGCTGAAACTTCCCTATTTAGTATCTGAGGACTTTTCCATCCCAGCCCAAATTTTCAAAGGGAAACTCTATTTATATGAGATTGTCCCTACCAGAGATACATAAACATACATGCATGCACTCTCCACTTTTTTTTATTTATCATTTTACTTAATTACATTCACATTTATTCACATAAATGTAAGGGAAAACAGAAATTGCTATTAAAAAAGAAAACATTTTCTCCCACCATATACTGTTATATAATCGTCCACAACTGGGGAGAAGCCAGATCAGGAACAACAATCTAAAAGAAAATAGAAACAATCAAATGGTTAATTTTACTATTCACATTTCTGAGGGAGGAAGGTTAATCGGTAATTGCAGCCGGTACAGTGGTAACTAAAGGAAGTTGCTGCAGAGGGTTCTTCATCTGTTCTTTCAACTCCACAAACTCTTGTAATTTCTTAGGTTCAACAAATAAGTAACTAGTTAAATCACTTGGTTGGGGCTAGCCGCTAACATTCAGTTACACTTAACTGGCTTAGCACCAAACTCAAATTCGGCTATATTGGGGGTATTCCGGGGGCAGAGTCAGCACTTGGCCGCTTAAGTTCTGATATTCAGCCCTGTGGCCAGGTTTACTGTATAAATGGGACCTCATAAAAATCTATCCTATTTTGGGGGGTCTTTTACTAAAGCTTAGCTCAAGTTATCTACAGCAGGGCCCACAGTGGGCCCTGCTGTAGATAACTTGAGCTAAGCTTTAGTAAAATACCCCCTTTATGTGGTAGCCCATGGCTGCTTAAGTGATGAATATCAACTTAAGCGGCTATGCCTTAACTGACTTAAAATAGTTTTTCAGCATTTAAAGTCTCTGTTACAATTCAGACTTTAAATGCTGAAAAACTATCCCCTAAACTGTCTTTGCTAAATAAGCAGAGTAACAAAATAAGACACTGGGGTTACCTATTTAATTTAAAATGTACCTTTCCTCAAGTTTAAAGCAATTTCTCAGCAAATACTTAACAGTAAAGTTCTCTCCCTCTCTGGAAGTACTCTCACAGCACCTCATCTGGATACTGTTACATAGTAACATAGTAGATGACGGCAGAAAAAAGACCTGCACGGTCCATCCAGTCTGCCCAACAAGATAACTCATATTTGCTACTTTTTGTGTATACCCTACTTTGATTTGTACCTGTGCTTTTCAGGGCACAGACCGTATAAGTCTGCCCAGCACTATCCCCACCTCCCATCCACCAGCCCCGCCTCCCAACCACCGGCTCTGGCACAGACCGTATAAGTCTGCCCAGCACTACCCCCGCCTCCCAACCACCAGTCCCGCTTCCCACCACCGGCTCTGGCACAGACCGTATAAGTCTGCCCAGCACTATCCCCGCCTCCCAACCACCAGCCCCGCCTCCTGATCTTGACTAAGCTCCTGAGGATCCATTCTTCGGCACAGGATTCCTTTATGCTTATCCCACGCATGTTTGAATTCCGTTACCGTTTTCATTTCCACCACCTCCCGCGGGAGGGCATACCAAGCATCCACTACTCTCTCCGTGAAAAAATACTTCCTGACATTTTTCTTGAGTCTGCCCCCCTTCAATCTCATTTCATGTCCTCTCGTTCTACCATCTTTCCATCTCCGGAAAAGGTTCGTTTGCGGATTAATACCTTTTCAAATATTTGAACGTCTGTATCATATCACCCCTGTTTCTCCTTTCCTCCAGAGTATACATGTTTAGTTCAGCAAGTCTCTCGTCATACGTCTTGTAACGCAAATCCCATACCATTCTCGTAGCTTTTCTTTGCACCGCTTCGATTCTTTTCACATCCTTAACAAGATACGGCCTCCAAAACTGAACACAATACTCCAGGTGGGGCCTCACCAACAGATAAGAATTGCTCTGGCTTTGGCTTAATTCTGCATTTATATCTTTCCTGTTTTTTTTTTACATACTCTGCTAAAATTGTGATTTGCATGTCCCAGTCCTTAGAGCTGTACACCTGGACATTCTTCTGGTGAATTTAAGTTGCAGCTCTTCAGATAGGTTACAGGGGAGACATTCCTAAAGTCTTAAGCTAAGCCCACCCACCCTGCCCCTCAACCCACCCACCCCAAGACGGAAACTTCATAAATAACTTCCCCAAAAACACTACTTATCACAAATTAACTCCCACCATATTACAACTGTCTCTGAAAAGAAATCCCTCATTATCACAGGAATCCCCAGTCTTCTACTCACCCAGCTAAGGATTACTGCTCTAATAATAATCTGACTACAGATCCATAGGCTTCTCACTATATCACACCTGTTCATACCCATTTCAACCAATCAGGATGACTTTTATTCTCTGTAATAATTGTGGTGCTTAGTTTCAAGACCAATTATCTGGAGACTAAGGCTTGTCCTATCTGTCTGCAACCTCACTAGACCTAAACACGAGCTCAGCACACTAAAACAGGAACTAGATGCACTTAAAGCAGCATCTAGGACCAGCACAATATCATACTGCACAGAATCATACCAAATTATCACCACTACCACAAAGGATAAAACCACCTAAAAATAGATGGATCACTGTAGGCTCAGGCAGACTTCGTTATGTGACAAGAAAACATCCGACCCCTACAAAATTCTTTTACTCCATTACAGCACTGTGATGTTCTTGAAAACAGAACGGAAGCCAAGAAAAATAATAAAAGTGGAACAAAAAGATATGAAGGTACCCAAAGAGAAAAGAAACCCCCAAATCACTAATGTTGAAACGCATACCAGGAAATGTAGATGGAAATGATGACCACAATGCTCGCAGTCTAAGCAATAAGTTCATGACCTTAAGCCCTGATGTTGGAGGCAGACTTGGATGTTGTTGCAATCACGGAGACGTTGGCTCAATGGTTCCCATGAATGGGATGCAAACATACCAGGCTATAATCTATTTAGGAAGGATAGAGAGGGTCGTAAAGGTGGAGGAGTAGCTCTGTATGTGAGGAATGATATCACGGCGACTTGAAATGACAGGGACCTGGGGAAAGGAAGAAGCGATATGGATCACCTTAAAAAGAGATGATAGAACCTCTGTCACGTGGGTGTTGTCTACAGACCTCTGACACAATTGGAGGAATTAGATAAAGACCTGATCGCAGATATTCAAAGTTGGTAAGCAAGAAAGAGGTTGCTGTTGCTGGGAGATTTCAATCTGCCGGATGTAGATTGGAAGGTTCCGTCAGCGGAATCGGAAAGAAGTAGAGGGATCGTGGATGCTTTCCAAAGTGTTTTGCTCAGACAAATGGGTGATGGAACCCACGAGAGAGGGAGCGACACTGGATCTGGTGCTCGCAAATGGGGATAGCATGTCAATATCCGAGTGGGTGCCCACCTGGGCAACAGTGACCATCAAACGGTTTGATTTGATATAACAGCTAAAGTGGAGAGCGGCCACTCAAAACTCAAAGTCCTGGATTTCAAGCGTGCTGACTTTAGTAAAATGGGGGGAATACCTGAAGAAGGAGATGATGGGCTGGGAGGAAGTACAAGAAGTGGAAGGACAGTGGTCCAGGCTGAAAGAAGCTATAAATAGGGCCACAAACCTTTATGTAAGGAAAGTAAATAAAAGCAAGAGAAAAAGGAAACTGATATGGTTCTCCAAGCAAGTAGTTGAGAAATAAAGGCTAAAGAGTTGGCGTTTCCAGAAATACAGAAAAACTCAAGAAAAGGAACACATGGAGGTGTAACAAGAACTTCTACCCACTTCTCCAGCAATTAATATGTTGAAAGAATGATTTATTTTGGGAAATAGCTCTAGAGCAACTCGCCACTGCTTATATTTAAGAGCAGGTGCTGTATTTATAAGTTTTAGGATATTAATTTCTCCACCAATCACCAAGGTGATAATTGCAATAAATTAAATAAATTAAGTATATATATATTCAGAACACAAAGAGACCGTATTTTTAGCTTCAAAAAGATTGATTTTAATATACACTTGCACACGAGAGGTAGGTTTTTAAGAGATCTTTTACAGGTAATCTGTGCAATAAAATAGAAACAAAGTAGCAGCTAGATCAACTTACAAGTCCTTGTTACAAGCATGCTGTGGTCCCAGCTGATTGATGAGCACATGTTTCAGGAGCAAGGCATTAGCAGATCCCAAAGAGAGCAGCAGTTTTCCAAGAGAGGCAGGTTTCCAGAGGAGGCAGGTCCCAAGAGAGAGAGCTGGGCTGTTTCCAGGCCTTTTATAATGTTAGCAGAGAAGCATGGTGTGTGCATGTCTTGGATATTTTTGCAAGGCATTATGGTTAATGTAGTCTCATGTCTGCACACGACCCCTGAGTCCTGGTATGACATCACGAGACTTACAGTCTGGATTTTGCTGGCAAAGTCTTTTGATGTCCTGTTCAGTCTCTGGGGCAGATACACATTACAAGTCCTTCCTTTCTGCACATGTCTGGAAGCTGATGGGAGGGGCAGGTATACCTTTGACAAGCAAATGTCCTGTTTATGCTTCCTCTGAGTCCTTTGTTTTATTTCAGGTGCCCACCTTAGCCATCTTTTGTTAGGTGGGAGGGCAGAGGAAGCTCTTTTGTGTTTGTTAAGTGTGTGTAGTAACTTATTCCTGCTCTCAGAAGTTTCCAGAAAAAGGAATGGAGAGAAGAGAGGGGCTTGAAATAAAACTATTCTCTCTGCTGCCGTGTCAAATATATATTTTTAAAAGATACACAAATATATTGCTGTATATATAATCCAGCAAAATATGCTACATATTTCAGTAATAACTGATACTGGTACAGAGGAATACCGGATGAAACTGAAAGAAGCCAAGAGAGAGATACGACTGGCAAAAGCGCAAGCGGAAGAACAAATGGCTAGAAAGTAAGGAGGGGTGACAAAAATTTCTTCAGGTATATTAGTGAAAGGAGAATGACTAAAAGGGAATTGTGAGACTAAAAGATACTGCGAACCGCTATGTGGAAAATGATGAAGAAAAAGCAATTTGCTAAATAGATACTTTGTTCTGTTTTCACAGAAGAAAATCCTGGAGAAGGACCCGCGATGGACTGGAAATGTACAAATGAGAATGAAGTGGATAGAGCACCCATTCACGGAAGAAAGTGTGTATCAACAACTTGAATCTGGATACTGTTGGTTTAATCCACTCCTTTGGGGGTCATCTGACCAGTATTCTTTCCATATTACCCCTCTCTCACTACCTTGGAATCTTCCTTCTAATTTTGATACTTTTTACCCTTCACTAAATACATTTGTGGTTCCTGCCACAGTTGCTATTGCTTTCCCCCTCTTCCAACACCTGGGTCTTTATTTTGTGCCAGGTACTTGTGAGTTGGATTGGCCACTGGTGGAAACAGGATACTGTACTAGATGGACCATTTGGTCTGACCAAGTATGGCTATTCTTATGTTTATTATTCTCTTTGTACTTCTTTGCATTTCTGATTGTTGGTTAATCTTCACACCACTGTTAATATCCTTTGTTGCCTCATTACAGATGTCTGCAAGTGTATTTTAAGCAATGTTCACTGAAAATGAATGAAAAGCCTCACTGGTAAATTATAAAATACCTTGTCTAACTGAATTTAATGGGTTGAGTGAAACAAAGGTGATGAATGATTCAGCCTCTGAGGACAAACCAAACAGATTCAATTGGGCATCATGTGACTGATTATGAGGGCATTTAGAGGACTGTGCAGGTGGTTGTGGATGCACAAGATGCAAGGATGATGACACAAAACTCATTCTCCATCCATTGTCTCCTCTGTAGTTGCTGCAGCAAAGTTGGTGGAGAAGAGGCAATAGAAGGTGTGCTGTAAATGGAGCAATTCTGGTTTATGAATGCTCCTGCTGATTACTAGCCAAAGCCAGGAAAGAAAGGTCAGCCTAGTATTTCCATAAAATGTACTGTAAGGGTTTCCTCTGTCCCAGTCTCCAGTGTAGACATGCATGTGTACATTCTCCATAAAGCAAACATTTATCCAAGAATAGGCTATGAGAAGGGCTAAGGCCTAGCTGGTAGTGTAAATTTGAGATCTCTTTGTGAGAGCCCATGTTTAGAATGTATGCACTTTTTATTTGAAAGGCGGGTAAGCAAAAACTCAATAAATTAAATTAAACCAAACTAAACTAAACTCTCTCTACCTTCCCTCCTGTCTTCCCCCCCAAGCCAGCAACTCTCCCTCTCTCTTCCCTTTCTCCTGACCCCTCCCCAAGGGGTGCTGCAAGTGTTCCTCTGTCTCCCCTTGCAGATCCAGCACATCTCTCTTCCATCTTTTCACACAGGTCCTGGCATCTTTCCTTCCCCTCCTTCATTTTATCATCTATCTCTCCTCTTGCACCCCCCCCCCCCCACCAACCGCCTCCTGGCCCGGTTTCTTTCTCCCCTATATTCCCATCATGGTATCTCTTCCTCTCATTCCCCTAACACTCTGTCTCTCCATTTCCTTCTCCTACTCCCATGGCTTGACATCTCTCATTTTTTTCTCTTTCCATTCCCCCCCCCCCCCCCCCCCTCCACTTCCTCCTATAAGCCTCCAAATTTGCTTCTGCCAGTAGCACTAAAGAGATTCAGCTTCCTGCTGGCCTGGCATCTTTCCTCTGCCTTGCCCCACCTCCACAAACTGGAAATAGTATCAGAGGAGACAGGATGTAGCAAAAGAAAGGCCCACACTAGCTGGAAGTTGTGTCTCTGTGTAACCAGTTATAAAATTTTTTAAATATTTTTTAACCTACCTGGCCCTGGGAGCCCAGGAAGGGGCTCTGGGGTTAGTGGGGAGCAGCTTGCCGGTCCACTGCGCAATTGCTAGCAGATTACTGCACCTTCATTGATCACACCTGAAAAACACATGAAGGCAAAATACTGAACTGGAAGTAACCTCAGAAGTCAGAATCAGCATGCAGCAATACTACAAAATTGAAACTTACATGAAAAATATCACAGATGCACATTTCCAAAAACGACATATTCAATTAATAAATCCTGAATAAAATAGTTTTTTCTACCTTTGTTGTCTGGTGACTTTGTTTTTCTGATCATGCTGGCTCAGTATCCGATTGTACTGCTATCTGTCCTCTTAACTCCATTTCCAGGGCTTCCTTTCCATTTATTCTTTACTTTCCGCCTTTCTTCTTCATTTCTTGCCCTACATCCGTAAGTAAAAGCTGGGTTCTCCGCAGACTTGACTGTCCAGTGGATTTAGCTTCTGCCTATTTTCTATATCCATGTGCACTTTTTCTCCTCTCTTCCTTTTCCCTTACCTCATCTCCTTCCTCACCCCTTCCCTCGCCTCCATCCATGTCCAGCATTTCTTCTCTCTCCTCCATCCACCCATATCCAGCGACCCTCCTGTCCCCCCTGCCATCCATCTATGTCCAAATATACAAAGTGATGATTCCCTTCAAAATCTCTGGAAATGATTCAAAGTTGTTTAAACCAGAGCTAAAAAATATTAGGAGATCTACAAGTAAAGGAATTGACACAGAATCATCCATGTGAGTAATTAAAAAAATTTTTATTTTTATTTTTTTTTATTTATAGAGATGTTCTCAGAGTTGTACTCTCACCCAAGTGAGGCGCCACTAATCTAAGCGGCGCCTCTAAGGGTTGGATAAAGTTCTCGATCATGGAACTTCTCTAAAGTATTTTTTTGAAAAAAGTTTTTTGCACACCCTTGTGTCAATTAAATATTTCTGTAAGTGTGTCCAATACCTTAAATAATGTAGAGTGAAAAATGAGTCAATTCCTACACTCCTCCAATAAAACTTCACTGCACATCCAAGCTCACATGTGCTATTATTTTATAATAAGAAAATGCTAAATGTAAACAACTATCAGCATTTAATGTCTTGATAAATTTAGGCACTTAGCGTTGTCAGAGGCCTTGTGTAGATTCCTCAGTGGTTATAATCCTTGAAAATCCATACTTGTAGTCTTACTGGGATTCACCACTCTCCACTGAAACCTTTTCATACTTATAACTACACAAAAAAATCATAACGAGTCCAACTCTGCAGGGTTTCAAAATCTTCCTCAGGAACTCCGTATATGATATTTGTACTCCAAAGCTGAAAGATTGTGTCTCTCTTCACGATACTCATCGTGAAAGAGGGCGGGACAATGAGAATGAACGAATCAGGAAGAGCTTCTGCATTCTGCTAGAGACGTCGGGGGGACTCGGGAGGGGAGGATCGCTTTCAGTGACACTGCTGTGCTGGATTCTGGCGACGGAGGGTAAATTTAAAAGAAAAATGATCCTTCCTTGTCCTTGGTTGGGGGGAGAAGAAGAGGGCACCAGGGCAGGCAGGGTGGCGGTAAGCATGGCGTGGCGGTGCCCTGCCATGCTTACCTTGCTTGTTTACCGTGGTGTCGGACCGGCCCTGGGAAGAGGCTGACTGAGGCGCGCCGCGCAGGGCCCTCCTAAGCACGGGGCCCTATGCGGCCGCCTCGGCCTAAAACCGGCCCTGATGGAAAGCCCCAGCTTCCTGAGGCCTGCTGGGGCCCAGGAGTCACTGTTTTGGTGGGAGTAACATTGAGAAAGTGGACTGACATCATCAATGACATTAGCGGCGCATGCGCAAATGCAGAAATGTGCCTGATGCACATTTACAGAGCACATACAAAACATGGGCTGATGAGACAAAGGCAGCACGGATTTAGTGAAGGGAAGTCTTGCCTCACTAATCTACTGCATTTTTTTTGAGGGGGTGAACAAACATGTGGACAATGGGGAGCCGGTGGATATTGTGTATCTGGATTTTCAGAAGGCATTTGATAAAGTGCCTCATGAAAGATTCCAGAGGAAACTGGAGAGTCATGGGATCGGAGGTAGCCTTGGCCAGTGCTATGGCAACTCAGAAGCTATTTAGCAGGAATTGATTACGAGAAATAGGGGTTTCCCAAACAAAGATAATAACAAGTTACAGGGATTAGGAGACCTCCTCCAGGAACCGGAAGCACTCAAGACTGCTCTGAGCCTTCCTGATCTGTACTATTTAGATACAGCTTGGGGCATAAATGAGATTATATCATAGTTGCTACTTGACATAAGAGAAAAATGGTCATCAATAGGCACCAAGTATAAAGACAACCACCAAGAGAAGCTTCCTCCCTTCACAGTCTTTGTCAAGTTTATATGAGATTTGGCAAAGAGGAGAATGACCCAGCTTCATGTTTCAGGTATCTGAAGCTGGATAACAGGCTACATCATGAATGGAAGACTGGTCAAGAAGTACAACAACATCAGGAAACCTGTAGTTGTACACATGACAGATGTATCACCCACAGCAACACCACCAACTGATCATCCTCCTACAAAAGAGAAAGTAGAGGATCCAGACAGTGTCCTATATATAAGACTAGTAAAAAAAGGCCCGTTTCTGACACAAATGAAACAGGCGCTAGCAAGGTTTTCCTCGGTGTGTGTATGTTTGAGAGAGTGTGTGTGAGAGTGACTGTGTGAGAGAGAGAGAGAGTGAATGTGTGAGTGTGTGACAGAGAGAGAGTGAGATTGGGTGTGAGTGTGTCTGTGAGAGAGAGAGTGTGTGTGTGAGAATGAGAGTGTGTGCCATGGGCCCCCCCTCCCTCCCTTCCTCCCAGTTCCAGGGTCCCCCCTCCCTCCGAGTTCCAGGGTCGTCATCCCCTCCCTCCCTCCGAGTTCCAGTGTTGTCCCCTCCATCTGAGTTCCAGGGTCATCCCCCCTCCCTCCGAGTTCCTAGGGTCGTTCGCTCCCTCCCTCTGAGTTCCAGGGTTGACCCCTACCTCCCTCTGAGTTCCAGGGTCATCCCCTCCCTCCCTCTGAGTCCCAGGGTCATCCCCCTCCCTTCTTCTGAGTTCCAGGGTCGTCCCCCCTCCCTCCCTTCCTCCCTCCCTTCCTCCCTTCGAGTTCCAGGGTCACCTCCTCCCTCCCTCCCTCCATGTTCCAGGGTCATCCTCCCCCTCCCTCCATGTTCCAGTGTCGTCCTCCCCCTCCCTCTGCGTTCCTGGGTCATCCCCTCCCTCCCTCCCTCCGAGTTCCAGGGTCATTCCCTTCCTCCCTCCCTCCGAGTTCCAGGGTCATCGTCCCCTCCCTCTAAATTCCATGGTCATCCCCCCTCCCTCCCTCCAAGTTCCAGGGTCATCCCCTCCCTCTGAGTTCCAGGGTCATTCCCTCCCTCCCTCTGAGTTCCAGGGTTGTCCCTCCCTCCCTCCTCCCTCCCTCCGAGTTTCAGGTTCCCCCCTCCCTCCCTCCCTCTGAGTTTCAGGGTCACCCTCTCTCCCTCCCTACCAGTTCCAGGATCCCCCCTCCCCTCCCTCCCTCCCTCCCAGTTCCAGGGTCGTCGTCCCTCCCTTCCTCCCTCCCTCCCTTCCTGTTCCAGCACCCCTTCTGTCCGAATTTTAGAAGTAATCTTCACTTACCAAGTCGGGGTATGGTGGCTGTCAGCAGCGGTAAAAGGCGTGCAGGCTCGGCCCTTCTCTCTCTCTTAGCTCTGGTCCCACCCTCATTTCCTGTTTCCGCAAGGGCGGGACCAGAGCTAAGAGAGAGAGAAGGGCCGAGCCTGCATGCCTTTTACCGCTGCTGACAGTCGCCGTAACCCCAACTGGTAAGTGAAGATGACTTTTAAAATTCGGAGGGAGGGGGCCTGGAACGGGAAGGGAGGGAGGGAGGAAGGGAGGGACGATGACACCCTTATGCATGTGACGTTGCGTTCCTTTGCATGGCAACTCTGCAGCGTTCCCTTCCACTGATTGGTCACTGCTGTTTGTGACGAACACGGAAGCACGTGATGTCAGGACAGGAGATGGATACAGCGTTGCACGAATCATTCACTTTAGTCTGCCACGGAGTCAGATTCAGAACGTTGGAGGTGCTTTTTATTATATAGGATACCTCCTCCTCTCAAGAAATGTGGAGGGTTTAGGGAGAAACCTTTACGAGACTATAAAGATCTGTTGAAAAAGTGCAGAATCTGCTACCAATGTTGTTCTTCTTCCAAGCACATGGCTAAAGACTTTAAAGCAGCCATTAAATGCAATAGTGCAATAGTGACCAGAATGTCAGTGCCTCACACCCTGACAAGAGTAAGCCTACTTCTACAGGAACCCCAGCCTCAGAGTCCAGCCATGGCAGGGAGAAGGAGGAGAACAAGTGTCACCACCGAATGTTACTCCAAACTGTACACAAGTATGTGGAGGAGGCCATAGTAGTCGATCATGCACCAAGATATGTGTAGCTAAGTTATATCCAAAAGAGCAACCCAAAAAGGCAGTAAAAAGTATGTCATCATAGATGAGAAGAGTAACCAGTCCCTGGCAAGGATGGAGTTCTTTGACTTATTTAACATCCAAGGAGCTCACTGTCCCTACCACCTCAAGAAATGAGAAAGAGGACAGAAAGAAGAACAAGAGGACACATGATAGAAGTGATGAATGGCAGTAACAAGACCTGTTCACTGACTCTTATTGAATGTAATCAGATACCTCATAACCAAGAAGAAATTCCCACACTAGAGGTTGCGCAACACCATTGTCATCTCCAACCTATAGTGTGGTATCTACAACCTTTGGACCCGAATGCCAAGATCTTGATCTTGTTTGGAAGAGATGCACCAACCTTGATCAGAGTTCATGAGTCACATGCAGGTCCAACTGAAGCCCCATACACTTACTGACTTGTACTGGGATGGGTGATAGTATGTGACATCTGCCTTTAACAGACTGAGGAAACCAAATATAGATGTTTACAAAATGTGCATCTTAGAAATGGGTGCACCACCTTGTTCAAGTTTGTCATAACCATCTGAATGGGAAGGTTTACAGTTGGGAAGAACTAGACCCCTGCTCAACCAATTCTCTGGACATCTCTCCACCAGATTTAGGAGAACGTCTTGGGTACTCGGTGTTCCAAGTCACCAAAGATGATGATAAACCAACTCTTTCATTAGAAGACAGATATTTCTTGAGAATTATAAATAAGGTATTCTACAAGGATTGGTCCAACAGCTGGGTGGCTCCACTACCATTCTGGACACCCAGAACACGACTACCTAACAACAGAGAACAATCTCTATCTCATCTCACTTCACGCTTAGAATTGTGTTGAGCAATGCTAGCAGTAGAGATAGCAGAAATGATACGCAATGAAATGGACATTCAAATAGATACAGTCAAATGTTACACTGACAGTAAAGTCATTCTGGGCTATATTTTCAACCAAACCAGAGATTTTACATGTATATCAGCAACAGAGTTGAGCATATATGAAAGTCAGCATGACCAGCACAGTGGCATTTCATGCCAACTGACCAAAAT
Source organism: Microcaecilia unicolor (assembly GCF_901765095.1). Taxonomy (NCBI): domain Eukaryota; kingdom Metazoa; phylum Chordata; class Amphibia; order Gymnophiona; family Siphonopidae; genus Microcaecilia; species Microcaecilia unicolor. Next base: position 84,142 of record NW_021963441.1, on the reverse strand, counting down.
CCAGCAGATTGTGCCCACCAGAGCTGTGCCACCATCTCATCTAGTGGAAACCACATGGTTATCAGGACCAGAACTTCTTCTAAAACCTGACCACACATCTCCAGTGATAGAGAACTCTTTCAAACTTATAGATCCTGACTCTTATGCAGAGATCCATCCAGAGAAGACTGTTTTTGCTACTAATGTTGTGCCTGTAAGCAACTTGGAAGAACATTGCTTCTTTCGTTTCTCAAGTTGGGTAAGCTTCAGAAGAGCTATTGCGCATCTTAATCATATTGTATCTTCATCTTATCAGTCAGCTGATAAAATACCCAGCACTTGTCATCACTGGCACATCTGTACAAAGCCTCATCCCACGTTGCGTACAACAAGAAGCATATGTGGAAGAACTCAAATGCATCAGTAGAGGCATGAACCTTCCAAATAGTAGCCCACTTCTAAACTCCTTCATTGACAAAGAAGGCTTCTGAGCATAGGTGGCCTTCTTACCCAAGCAAGACTAGAGAAGAACCCTCTAACTATCCCAGGTTAGCACCATATATCAACCTTGCTTGTGCTCATTACCACAAGCAAATTAAACATCAAGGGTGACATTTCACAGAAGGAGCTATCAGAGCCACAGGATTATGGATTGTGGGAACGAAATGTAGCATTACCTCTGTAATATGCCAGTGTGTCAAATGTCGTAGACTATGGGGCAAGCATCAAGAACAAAGAATGGCAGATTTGCCAGCAGACCAGCTGAGTACTGAACTACCGTTCACCTATGTGGGTCTAGATGTTTTTGGACCCTGGTCATTTGTCACATTATGTACAAGATGTGGAGTATCCAACAGTAAATGCTGTGCTGTGATTTTCACATGTATGAGCACTCGAGCAGTTCACAATGAAGTTATTGAGTCAATCGACACTTCAAGTTTTATTAATGCCTTGTGAAGATTCCTTTCCATCAGAGGTCCAGCTAAGCACATCTGTTCCAACTGTAGAACCAACTTTGTAGGTGCTGGCAGAGACCTAACATCAAGTCTACCAATTTGGACCAGTTGGCCATTGAAAGATACCTATGTGACCAAAAGCGCACTTCGATCTTCAATCCTCCTCACTCTTCACATATGGGAAGAGCACTGGAGTGAATGATTGGAATAGCTTATCATATACTTGATGCCATGCTCTTGGATACTGATCACCTTTGACTAACAGACAAAGCTCTGACAACCTTTTTTGCAGACTCCTGGTACCAGTGTTGTCAGATCCAGAGTCACCATTGACTTTAACATCAGCTATGCTTTTGGCCCAAAAGACTAATGCCATTCCTGATCCACCTGGAGATTTCAAAGATAGCAACATCTACACGCATCAATGGAAACAGTTTCAATATCTCTCAGACATTTTTGAAAACGTTGGAAGAGAGAATACCTTCCTACTCTGCAGTATCAAAATTAGTGGCAGAATAACCAGCCGACCTACAAGAAGGCAACCTTGTATTGCTGAAAGACAACGAAGAACAGCACAACCGGTGGCCAATGGGGCTCATATTCAAAACCTTTTTACCCCATGAGGAGATGTGAACATCATGGAATGTTGTCCACTCCACAGACTCAAAGACTTTTCTCTCTATATCTTATACATTAATTGTTTGTATTGTCTGTCTTTCATTTCAGCTCCTACGAGACTGCAAGTAAGAAGTTGCCGAGCTACAGTGAACCAGTGACAAACATGAAGCTGTCAACCTTCAACATCCAGCTTTGTTTATGGACTTTGTGGTATTGATAGCTGAAAAGTTAAATCGTGGTATTTACCGATATCAGGCAGGGAGTGTTCTGCCCCATTTGCATTGAGGCAGGATGCATGTTGTTTATATGTATAGGTTGGACATTGTTTATTTCAGATTGCATTGTACAGTTTACAGTTCATGTGCCCTTAAGAAAGGTAGGAAGTACCTTTAGAATACAATTCTTAGTTTTCTTGCAGTGTGTCTGATAGACTTTTCTGAGCACATGTCCCTGTTCCCTATGCCTTATGGGACTTTTCCTATTGGCTGGTCCTCATGTCTATGTATACTGGGCTAGTAGCCTGCTCCTTCTCTCTTCAGTGGGGTTGAGTGTCTGCAGCATGCTTTTCTAAAAACTGTAAGCTGACTTCCTGTATCTTGTTGTCTGCTCCTTCTTGCTACTGTAAAATAACCAAGTTTTTACCAGTTTAAAAGTATTCACAGCATCTACTCTCTCAGCTTGTTGCTCAGACCTCCAGCTCCCTTTGCATACAGATTAAGCTGGGAGAGACATGTCCAGTACATCTTACTGTAAGTTATTTCCTTTTGTTTGAATTTGCATTAAAGAAGCTTTTGGTTCAAGAGTTCTGAGTCTTTACAGTGATGTTCTATACTCTGGTTAACTGCATGCTAATCTCCTGAGTAGAGACAGCCTATCAGGAGACAGAGCAGAGCAGGGGACACAGAGAGGGCAATGCTTAAAAAGGGGAGGGGAAATAGGGATACAGAGGGGGCAATGCTGAAAGAGAAGTAGATAGGGACACAGAGGAGGGCAATGGAGAAGGGGGGAATAGGGACACAGAGGGGGTAGTGCTGAAAGGGGAGGTGAGATAGGGACATAGAAAGGGCAATGCTGAAAAAGGAGTAGGTAGCAACACAGAGGGGGCAATGCTAAAAAAGAGATAGAGACACAGAAGAGCAATGCTTAAAAGGGGGAGAGATAGGGACACAAAGGGAGGCAATGCTGAAAGGTAGGTGAGATAGGGACACAAAGAAGCAATGCTGAAAAAAGGAGGGGAGATAGAGGCATGAGGAGCAATACTGAAAAAGGGGGGAAAGGACACTGCGACAGAAGATGGTGAACAAGGGGAGAGGATAGGGACAGGGACATAGATGTTGGAAAAGAGGTGAGATAGAGACATAGAGGGGATATGATGGAAAATGGTTTAGATAGAGACCTAGAGAGGTGATTCTGGAAAAGGGGGCAATGGAGACACAGAGAGATGATGCTGAAAAGGGGGGGATAGGAACACAGAGGGGAGCAATGCTGAAAAGGGAAGGGATGATAGGGGGCAATGCTGAAAGAGGTTTAGATAGGGACAGAGAAGTAAAAATGCTGAAAGAGGGGTAGATAGGGACACAGAGATGAGTCATGCTGAAAAGGTAGTAGATAGTGACAAGATGAGGCAAATGCTGAAAAGGGGGGGGGGTAAGGACACTGATAGGGCAGATTGTGAACATGGGGGAGAACAGAGACAGGGACACAGAAGAGTAATGCTGAAAAAAGGAAGGGAGATAAGGACACTGAAAGCACAGATGGTGAACACAGGGAGATGACAGAGATATAGATGGAGATGCTGGAAAAGGGTGAGAGAGGAGATGGTGGAAAAGGGAGGTGATGAGGACACTGAGCAGTGATGTTGGATAAGAAGTGGAATGGGGAAACCGAAGGGAAATGCTGGACAGGATAAGGAAATGGATGGTGGATTTGGAGAAAGAAGAAATGTCAAATGGACAGAGACCCTGCCAAGACAGGAATAAAAAACAGGAAAATGGAAAAGAGACACTGGGACCAAAGTGAATGGAAAACAATATACTCAAACAACAAAGGTAGAAAAATATATTTTATTTTGAATTTATTAATTGGAGTATGTCAAATTTTTGGAAATGACTACAAAGAAATCAATATGAGTGTGGAAACAGAAAATATTTAAAACAATCAAAAAATGTCCCACTTACATAATAAAAGATATCTTAAAAAGCTGTTAATAAATCAAAAAAAAAAAAACAAAAAAAATTTGAAAGGAAAAGCCTCAAAGAGTTCCAAGTACAAACGAGTTATACAGTTATAACGATCTAGTAGATCTGCTCATCATCTTTGGGAAAAACCTTCCTTACAACAAAAGAAAAAGTGTCCATCACACTGTAGTCAAAACTAGTATAAATGCAGTACTAAATACAAAACAAGTCCATTTAACTTGAACAGACACACTTATCTTAAATGTATTATATGTGCCAACTTCTCTAATCCCCCAGGACCAACAATGGCCAGCATTTCACTAATGTGCTTTTCTCATTGCTGCATCAGGGTCCATAAAACTGGGTTAGCAGCCATGGGATAGCATCTAAGTAGTATAGTGCTAAAAAGAAATCCCCATGTGTGTGTGTGTGTGTGGTTTAGTGTTGGTTAAGTCCTTGGAATAATTGAATTTATGCAACATTATACCTATGACACAGAAATCCATTTTTAGTACAACATGAAGGCATTATTTGTCAATAAAAGTAGCCAGCAGCCCTTCCCCAGGCCTCAGTCCCTTCACCACCAGGCTAAATTCATACCCCAAATGCATCATAAGAAAAACTCACTCATTGGCCTTCACTCACACTCTTTAGGATGTTCCTTCTCGTCCCCTGGTCCATTGACTTCCTTACCCACCACCCCCACTACTTCCAACAGCTAAAAAAAAATAAAAATAAAAAAAACTGTGGAGCTGCTGTTTAGACCACCCTGCTGATGGCTCTGCTGGTCCTGTCCCCTTCTGATATGGACTTCCTCTTTCTGAGAGGCAAATCCAACAGAGCAATCAGTGGCATGGCCTAAACAATGGCTATGGGCATTTATGCAGTATCTTTGTTTTTTTGTTTTTGGTGGGGGGGGGGGGGGGGGCTAAGGAAGCAGTGCCATTAAAATGAGGGGGTGGGGAGGCATCTACAAAAGTTTGCCCAGGCCAGGGCCTCATAGTGGCCCTTACTGGGACAAGCAAGTCTGGAGAATCACAAGGGCAGGGGTGGAGAAAGTGAGACATGCTGGGCTACGGCAGTAGGGGAAGGAAACTGGAGATGCCAGATCTCCAGCAGGAGAAGGGAGCCAATGCATAAGGCCACAGCACTTAGGAGTGTGAGCTGCAGAAGGGCCCTGAATGCTTGTGTCATACACCAACTGCATGTTACAAGGCATGTCTGAGTTTCCTTTGTCTCAGTCTCTAACATAAACATGCATGTCTACATTCTTCATAAAGTGTGCTTCCCAAACGTTTATCCAATATAATCCCATTGTAAGACTTTAAAATTTGATATGACCCCAGATGATGATGAAAACCAAATAGCAGACCTCCACACTCAATTCCCTCTCTCATTTACTTCCTCTTCCCCTCACTTATCCAAAGCATGAAGACAGCAGCTGCAGCAGCGGCAACAGTAGCAGCACTCAACACAGAGCCCTGTATGACAGTATGCTTGCAGACCTCAGCAGGGCCGCCAAGAAGAGACAAAGCTGGGCCTGGAGCAAACAATCTGCCACCCTGCTGTCCCCCCCCCCCCCCCCTTCCCCTGCAGCAGCAATCAAGAGAAACTAAATTGCCTGCCACAGGTTCTTCTTTCTGCTGTGTCCCACTACTTCTGAAATAACAAGAGCCAAGTCTCTCTCAATCACGAGTGCCAGACCCTCCTTGGAGGCCAGGCCCAGGGAATCTTGCACCCCCCCCCCCCCCCCTCGGTGGCCTGGACCTCAGTACTCTGCATGGATTTTCAGCCCACACAGGAGGAGGAGGCAGGATCTGTGAACATTCAATAACTCACAGACCCCATGCTTACTGTCACTACTGGGCACAGGTCACCAGAGATGCATGTTATCCAGTTCCAGGCTGGATATTTTGGGGCAGTTTTGGATTTCCGACCACCCCATTCTGATACACAATGGAACTTGCAGCACTGATTTCAATGGCCAGCATCAGGGAGTGCAAACCCCATACTGCTTTGTGATGTAAGTTCAAAATCAAGACTGGTCAAAAAGTCTCCAGCCTGGAACTGAGTAACTTGGCATCTCAGGGTCACCAAGGGAGGTTCAGAAGAAAGGGATTGGCCTTGTTTGACTCCCATCCAGGGCAATAAAGACTAAACAGTGCGTGATGTTTTCTAATCTATGTCCCACCTATAGATCAGATCTTTTATTTATTTATATAGATTATGGGCTGTGAATGCAGAAGGATTCCATGCAGAGTGAGAGCATTTCATTGTCTGTCTTTAAACATAGAAAGGTGTAGCACAAGCTGTATAATTATAGGTATCCCATGAGAGTTATAATACCAATGAACTAATTACCAATTAGAGATAATGGTTTAAATGATAGGCTAAGCAAATTAGCTTGTTTGTAACACTGTTATTAGGGCAGGTGCAGGTGTGGGAGTTTGAGTCAGGGCCCCAGTAGGTTTCCTAACCTTCAAGATTGCTCTGAAGTTTCCAAGAACTAAAGATCAACGTTTTGGATGCTATCACAAACAATCTTAGAGGAAAAAAAATCATAGTAACAGCTCTAAACATTAAAGATGAATAATGAATTAGACTCACCTAGTTAACAGCTTTTCAATGATTTTATATAGTTTTTGATACTAATTGTCCAAGTAGGTTTTGCTTGTTAAGATAGAGGGGGGGGGGGGGGGGGAAACAGAATGAACAAAGTAAGACAGTTACAGGAGACCCAACATATGTAAGGTGAATACAGTAACACTAGTTCAGTACTGACTCCAGGGGAAAGAGAATACTTAACACCGTTCTGGGGCCTACAGTTATAAGGAGCTCAATATAGCTTCAGATAAATTGTCATGTCTCTCAGTTAAAACAAAGCTCTAGCACTTTGTCCCATACAGTGAGTGATGTCCAATTTCAGATCTATTTATCTATATCTATTTTTCTATAAACTAAAGGAGTATAAATATTATAGTGAAGCACCATTTCCTTATCACTTCCATGCAATGCTTTACAAACTCACCTACCACAACCACTGAAAATGTGTCGGCAAAAAACAAAACTAGGTTCCACAGATTGAATGGACCTCTTTTTTTCGATGCTTACAAGTTCCTTTTTTTTAAGTTTTAAATTCTGAATTTCCAGCAGGTCTTTACTGCATATCAAGTCTTTGCCAACTTCAAACCAAGTCATAATGTATTCCCTTTCAATTAAATGTTTTCAGCAAGGGCGTGTCTTGTCTTTCTGCTCAAAAATGCGTAACAAATACAGTAAGATTTTAGATTTATTTATTTATTATTTATTTATATGTTTAAACTTACATCATAACAAGTAAAATACTTGCATGGAAATACAGACTAGGCAAATTCAAATTGAAAAGAAGCAAATGAAATACAAACAAAAGATCAATATCTTTTACATGTTTTCTTTAGACCACTAAAAATAGAGAAGGAGTCTACTCAATATTCCAGGAAAGAGAAAAAAAAAGGTATAAGATAACATGAATATAGCTTTACACACCTATCCAAACTTCAGTATCACAAACTCAATCATAGATACTAAATTACTAACACTTTTTTAGAATCCACAAATACTTTTAAATGTTCAGGATTAAAGAAGATATATTTAAGCCCTAGGTATCTTATTACACATTTACATGGATAATTCATGTAAAAAGAGGCTCCTATTGCTAGGGCCTCTTTTCTTATGGCTAAAAAAAGCCCTTCTTCTCTCCTGTGTTTGCTTAGCAACATCTGAGTACATCCAAATCTTAGCCCCGCAAAATAGGGACTGTGCATTCCTGAAGAATAATCTTTTAACCGCTTCTAAATCCTGTTCAAATATAAAGGAAACAATTAAAGTCGTTCTTTCAGAGTCCTCAGTTAATGAGGACTCTAGGAGCTCAGTCAAATTTAAATTTTGGCCATCCTTTTTTTTTTTTTTTTGCTTGTGACTCCAATTCCACATCTAGCTCGCTTTTCTTCTTTTGTGGAATATAATAGATACGATTTAGTGGTGGTATAAGATCAGGAGAATATTTCAAGACTTCTATCAAATATTTTTTAAAAGCTTCTAGAGGACTGATCCCCATCACTCTTGGAAAGTTTAGAAGACGCAAATTCAATCTACGATTATAATTTTCCAACTGTTCCAGTTTCTTATGGATCAAGCCATTGTCTTTTATAATCTTATTAGAAGATCCTTGTAATTTTTCTAAGTTTGTTTTAAGTTCAGCCATTTGAATTTTAGAGTCAGTTTTAATTGTATCTATGGATTTAATAAGAGTATCTACTGTACTCACGAGTGTTGTCAATTCATCTGAAGAGTTAGTAAGCTTAGTATCAAGCTGTTGGAGAGCATCCCATATGCTCTCTAAAGTTACCGTCTCAGGTTTTAACAGAGAAACTCTGTAAGGTTGAGAACTCAATGGTTTCAAACCTCTGTCAGCTCTCCTCTCACTTAGACCTCTTACTTAGGAAATACCGTCAACGACTTCAAGTTCGGGCGTCCCAACAGGAGAGAGATGGCCTTCGGGTAGCGGTGGTAGGTTGAGGTCCCGGGGCGAAAGGGTGACACCAAGCCCCAAGTCTCGAAGTTCTCCTGCCAAGGAGATAGCAGGGCAGCTCCCAGTTCTTTGGTCTGGCGTTCTTACGGCGAACCTCTCGATTGTCGGCTGTGAAGGAGAGGAGGTCCTGACCGACGAGGCTCCAGTCTTAACCGTTCCTTTTCGCTTGGTGTGCGGCATATTTTTGAGGTAAAAGAGTATTTGTTCCACAGCTCCTTTCGAGTGGTCTCAACCACGGTTGCGGCATGCCGCCATTTTGGAAACTCCCTTTTTTTTTTTAAAGCCTACAGCACCTGGTATTCCCAGGTGGTCTCCTGACCAAGTACGAGCCAGGTCCGACCCAGGTTAGCTTCTGAGATCAGACGGGATCAGGCGCATTCTGGGTGGTTTGGCCATAGGCAAGATTTTAGATTTTTAAGAACAATTCAGAATGAAAATGATTAAACAGGCAATATGATTTAGAAAGGGGGTGGAGGGCAAGGAATAAGAAGTAGAGGATAAGAGAAAGGGTGGGGCACTTTCAATTATCCCCTACTATTTATTTATTAGGATTTATTTACCGCCTTTTGAAGGAATTCACTCAAGGCAATGTACAGTAAGAAGAAATAAAACATAAGCAACAGATAATTACAGCAGTAAAAATATTCAAACAACAATACAAAGTAAGGCGTAGAGGGGCATAATCGAACGCGAACGCCTATCTCCATGGGTGTCTATGTCCGAAAACGGGTACGTGAAGAGGAGGGACAGACCATATTGTCGAAAAAAATGGGCGTCTTTTTTGTTTTTCGAAAATACGGTTTGTACGGACCAAATGCCATGGATTTGTTCATTTCTGAGCTGGGCGTTTGTTTTTTTTTAGCGATAATAGAAAATAAAAACGCCCAGCTCAAAAACGTCCTAATCCGAGCCATTTGGTCATGGGAGGGGCCACGATTCGTAGTACACTGGCCCCCCCTGACATGCCAGGACACCAACTGGCCACCCTAGAGGTCAGTGCGGTGGACTTCAGAAATAGCTCCCACATGCATAGCTCCCTTACCACGGGTGCTGAGCCCCCAAACCCACTACCCACAAATGTACAACACTACCATAGCTCTTAGGGGTGAAGGGGGCACCTACATGTGGGTAGAGTGGGTTTTGGAGGCCTCCCATTTACCAGCACACGTGTTACAGGTTGGGGGGATGGGGCTGGGTCCGCCTGCCTGAAGTGCACTGAAGTACACGCAGGCCTCTAGGACTTGTTGCTGCTGTATAACCTTGGCACACCAGTTGACACCTGAAGACTAATCTGTCCGAAAACAGATTGGAATAAGCACGTTTACTCACAGTTAACTGCAGATCAGAGGTTGTGCCCCACTGGCAATGAGTCTCCCTAGTACTGAGATTAGCAGTAGGTCAAAGCTGGCACAATACTGTACAATGCCCTCTTTCAGCAACATTCAAGGTAAGAACTAGGTTCTGTAACATGGCTAACACATGAAAGGGATCTAAAACTGGCTTACAAAAATGGCCACTACCTCATGGACTACCGGAAATAAAACAGGGCACACTCTGACCCAGTAAGCAGAGGGAAAAGCACCATGGGAATAGAGCCTACCACATACCAACATCGTGAGCATTTACTACAAGCTAGTGGAATCACGGAGCCCAATACCCTACACCCACCACAATGCATTGCTGGTGTGACTCTGCAGTGCGCATAACAGAAAAGGTGTCACACTCACCGGAGAGCCACATCAGAACCAGGGAAAGGCTATCACAGGATAGAACACATTCTGCTGTCATGGAGGTGGGTACGGCATTTGAGGCTGTCATAGAGGCTGGGAAAAAAAGTTTTTAAAGTGGGTTTTTTTGGTGGGAGGGGGTTAGTGACCACTGGGGGAGTCCGGGGAGCTCATCCCCGATTCCCTCCGGTGGTCATCTGGGCAGTTGGGGCACTTTTGGGGGACTTATTCGTGAAAAAAAGGGTAAAAAAAGGTGACCCAAAATCGCGGTAAAAACGCCTTTTTTTCGATTATCAGCCAAGTGCGCCCATCTCTCCTCGGCCGATAACCATGTCCCAGTCCCGCCTTCACCACACCTCTGACATGCCCCTGTCAACTTTATTCGTTCCCGCGATGGAGTGCAGTTGAAGACGCCCAAAATCGGCTTTCGATTATACCGATTTGGGCACCCATGCGAAAAAGACTCCCATGTCCCGATTTGGGTCGAAATATGGGCGTCTTTCACTTTCGATTATGAGGCGGTATAGTATACTACTTAGGAAAGAAGAAAGGAGGACAAAGTCAAAACCTCACGGATGTGTAGACACCAAAGAAGTGAGATGAATACAAAGAGGATTTTCAATCTTCAAGGACCTTTATTGGAGTCACAGTGTTAATACATCAAGGACCCAACATGGCCGTGTTTTGGCATGTGAGCCTGCCTCAGGGTTCATCAAACCTGTGAACAAGTATTGATGAAAATACAGGCCATATATATGATAAAACGGTCCTTTATACAACCAATTGTAGTGCCCTTGTATAAACTAGGTGCTTCTGCTCTGCTTCCAGTATGCTAATGGGCTGTATCAGTATTGCCGCGCAGCAGCAGCTAGAACTCCTTTGTAAACAGGAGGGTCAGACTATTGTAACATGGTTTATACGGTTATAAGTACGTGCTAAGAAAATTACAAACACTATAGAACACTGCAGCACATTTTGTCTGTCAAACATCAAGATTTGACAATGCTTTGCCATTCTTAGTGAATTTACATTGGTTGTAATAAGTATAGGTAATGCCCCTAAGTGGATGAACACTAACTCCCACGTAAAAATAACAGCACAGAAAGAGAGTGGGAAATGGACCAATGACTCCAGGAAAACGGGAGATAATGCCCCACCATGAAGAGGCCACCAGGGGGAGCTCCAGCATCCATGGGCTGGGGAGGACCCATAGCAGAGGGTAGGGTATGATTTCTCCTTTAAGAAGGAAGTACCCTGTAGAAAGTTCTGGACCCTTCTAGAAGTAAGAGGAGGTGCCCAGAAGGGGGTGGGGTGAGCTATTAGCAGCCCTATAAAAAGGCCCTTCCTGGGAGGAGGTATCCAGAGAAGGGAAGGGGCCTAAAGCAAGAAGGATGGAGTACTGGAGGTGACCTAAGAGGCTGGCTGGAATGGGCTGCGAATTTGGGCAAGGACCCCTAAAGAGGCTTGGCTGCTGACAAGAAAGAAGGATCTCTACTGAAGGCCTGGGTATGCTTGAGGCAGAAAGCCACATCCCAGAGCAAGAAAAGGTACTCACTTTGAAGTTGTGCTATATAAGTACTGCAACTATGTTGAGGGATCCAAGTGTGAGAGAACACTGGGCTCACTGAACTAAGAACTGGACTAACAGCAAGGGATGGAGGACAGGACCATATGGTTATAGAGAAAGCTAAGTCCTGTCCAAAGGGTGGTGGCTGTTTTAACAGAGACCCCAGTTCTCCAGTAAAAGAGTGCTCAGTTGGAAGAGTATTAAATGAACTGTCTGAAGAATTCCCCCCTGCAAAGTGGTTAGTGAAGGCTAGGAAAATATGATCTGCATAACAGTTCCCTAATTTGCATAGAATCTAAAGCCTGCTAACCAAGTGTGTTTATTCTCACAAGAGGCACCAGGGGGCACATAATACATACCATAACTGTTGCATGATCCATGAAGAACCTTCCAGGAGGTGTTGGGATTGGATGGCCATGGATGTAGGGAAGTTACCCTGAGAGTAAAGAGGAGCTCTATCCATAACACTGAAGGTCCTAGGTGGTATAGTTGAGAGCTGCTTCTAAGTGCTTTCTTAGAAGCAAAGCTCTGTTTATGCACAGACTAGCCGTCAAGCCTGTTAAAACGGGCGAGTATTGATATGTTGTATTTTTATGTATAACTAACTCCCTCCCTCCCAGCTCCAAGGCCCCCCCCCCCTCTCTCCCACCCTCCCTCCTTCCTTGCCAGCTCCAAGGCCCTCTGTTCCTCTCTCCCAGCTCCAAGGCCCCCCTCCGTCCCTCCCTCCCAGCTCCAAGGCCCCCCTCTGTCCCAGCTCCAAGGCCCCATTCCCTCCCTGCTCCAAGGGCCCCCCTGTCCCTCCCACCCAGCCAGCTCCAAGGGTCCCCTCTGTCCATCCCTCCCAGCTCCAAGGCCCCCCCTACTTCTGACCTCCTATGTCCAGCATCCTTTCTCCTTCCCTGCCAGCTCCAAGGCCCTCTGTCCCTCCAAGCTCCAAGGCCCCATTCCCTCTCCCCTCCCCTCCCAGCTCCAAGGCCCCCTCCCCTCCCAGCTCCAAGGCCCCATCCCCTCCCCTCCCAGCTCCATGGCCCCTCCTCCCTCCCAAGGCCTCCCTCCCAGCTCCAAGGCCCCCCTCCATCCCTCCCTCCCAGCTCCACAGCCCCCCTCCTCCTTCTGAGCAGTTCTCCTGCCCCCCCAAGGTCGCTGCTATCGCTCCTCCCCCGAGTTCGCCGCTATGGTCCCCCCCCCACGAGGTCGCCACCAGCCCCCCTCCACCCGTGCTGGGCCCTTTCTTCAACATTTAATTTATAGCGCTGAAACCACAGCAGGCAGATCGCCTCCCATCGGCCTTCCTTCCCTGCCTGTGTCCCGCCCTCATGTGACGTAACGTCAGCGAGGGCGGGACACACAGGCAGGGAAGGCAGGGTGACGGGAGCTGATCTGCCTGTTGCAGTTTTGGCGCTGTAAGTTAAATGTAGAAGAGAGGGCCCGGCCCGGGTGGAGGGGGGCAGGCGGCGTCCTCGGGGGGGGGGGGAGCAGTAGCGGCGACCTCGGGGGGGGGGAGTGGTAGCGACCTCGGCGGTTCCTCCTCTTCCATGTGGCAGTGACTACTGCACTCCTCAGCGCAGAGTTTCCCTCTCTGTTCCGTCATCACGTCTTGACGCAGGGGCGGGACAGAGAGGGAAGTCTCTACTGCGCATTTGCAAGTGAGTCGGTCACTTGCCATTTATATGTTTGATCATTGATCTTAAGGGGCTCATCATACGGTTACCAATCTATGCTAGTGTGATATTTAAAATGTGTACTACTATGTTCTTGATCTTATATAGTCATGTTCCTGAATATTTGCTGAGTTTGGGATATGAGGCTATTAACCACATCATTTTTATTCTTGGTGGTGAGGACTTGAAATGAACCACTGAGACATATTATGAACTATAAACAGTTCCATAAATCTCTGAAAGCTTTTTTATTTTATAAATTTGTATTAACTAAGTAAGAATTTGTTTTGGAGTCTTAAGTAGAGGAGTGTGGTAGCCGTGTTAGTCCACTCTTAAGGTTATCAATAGAAATCAAACAAAATAAAACACCACGGTCTCAATCAGTGATGGCTGTATACAAACATCTATATACAAGAAACCCATAGACAGATGCAGCTACCTCCACAACTCCAGCTTCCATCCTTCACATACAAAAAGATCCATCATTTACAGCCAAGCCACAAGATACCACCGTATCTGCTCTGACCCAGGGGACAGAGACAGACACCTTAAAAGCCTGACTGAATCCTTCAAACAGAAGGGCTACAACCCCAAAATAATCTCCAAGAATATTGCCTCCTCCCTCAAAACACCCAGGGAGAATCTGCTACAGTACAAAAAGAAAAAATCCACAGACAGAATCCCGCTTGTAGTGACATACAATCCAGAGCTGGAAAAACTGAGGAAAATCATAAGAGATCTACAACCTATACTCCAGGAGGATGAATTACTGAAAGAGATATTCCCATCCCCACCAGTACTGGCCTTCCGACAGCCACCCAATTTAAAACACAAGCTAATCAGAAGTAAACTTCCTTCACAGACTGAAAAGGAACAGAAGGACACACTTCCCTGTAATTTATCCAGTTGCAAACTATGCCAAAATATTTCACAGGACCCCAAAGTCATCCACAAAGGAAAGATATTCAACATAAAGGGATCTTTCACTTGCTCATCTTCCAATGTGGTATATATCATTCAGTGTAAAAAATGTAACGAAGGATGCTATATTGGAGAAACAGGCCAGATGCTTAAGACAAGATTCAATTTACATAGACATCATATGAACAATACTGGTGCCAGCAGGGTTCCCACGCCTGTTGGTCAACATTTTACAGGACCAGGACACTGTACCAGTGACTTCACAGTGAGAATCCTCAAAGGTAACTTTAAAACCATACAAGAATGTAAGACCTTTGAAGTCAGAATGATTGAATATTTTAACACCCAACAGAAAGGACTTAAAAAGGATCTGGGGTTCCTAGCCCATTATAAACCATAAAGCTGTATGTCTCTGTTGATCACCCTCCCCTCACCTATCCACACCCACCCTGTTAGAATATCAATGATATGCTTTGATGTCCCCATGCATACTTCCTACCCACCCCCCTCCTCCCACCCTGTCAGACTGTCATAGTAATGCTTGAATGTTTTCACTTATATACACTGTCAGCTAGCACATTTGCTTATTTCCGATCTGAGGAAGAAGGGCAACCTTCAAAAGCTAATCAAGAAATGTATTAAGTTATGTCCAATAAAAAAGGTATCATCTTATTTTCTTTTCCATGTTTTATTTTGTTTGATTTCTATTGATAACTTTTGGAGTCTTGAAACTAATTGATGTATTAATTCCTGAGAATTCTCAGTTGTCTTTTATTGTGAGCCTCCTTGGACTTTGAGGTAATGGCAGTTGATAAATTTGATAGATTAGAAAAGGAGGTTTTTGACCAAGGAAAGAAATAGTGGTCTGAGTAGAGTTGCCCAGAAGGATAAACTGGTTGTCTGAGAAGTTTTCCTCCAATGTATTAAAAAAGTTGTAGTATCACAGAGATATTAGTTATTAAGACCAACACGTTGCAGTGGATACAATTAATAAATTAAACATGAAATACTTTTTTCTTCCTTTGTTGTCTACTTTATTTTTTCAAGTGTCTCTCTTCTGCTTTTCTCTGTCCCCCCCCCCCTGTCTTGGCAAGGTCTGTCCATTTGTCATTTCTTCTCTCTCCATATTCGCCATCCATCTCCCTTCTGCCTCCCCAAAGCCCCAATCTTACCCTTTTCTAGCCTCTGCCCCCAGTGCCCCCATCTCCCCAATTAATATCTTCTGCCCCCCAGTGCTCCTATCTCCCAATTTTCTAGCCTCTATCCCCCAGTGCCCCATCTCTTCCATTTCAGTCTTCTGCTCCTCCAGTCCCCCCCCCATTTCCCCCTTTTCTAGCACCTTTATGCTGATGACTCCCAGATCTACCTATCACCATGAACCACAGTCCCCCCATCCCTTCCAAAGCTGATTTCTTGATCTCCTCCTACCCTCTGTTTCTTAGTCTCCCCTCTGCATCCCTCTGTCCAGAACTTCAGAATGATTTTTCTGCAGCCTGTGAAGGTCTCTCTCTCTTCCTGGCATCCTCTCCCTGCAACCTTCTATGTTTCACTGCTCCTCCTGACAATTCTCTCCTCTTCTAGATGATTCACTGTAGCCTCTAATCAGGATTTTAATACTGTGGTGCTCCATAGAGATCTAGACAGCACTGTAGGCTTCAAAATGCTGGCATCATCATAGGAAAAGATAGTAAACTGTAGCCTTTCCCCTCACTCCTGCAGGAGGTGTAAGATAAGAGCAGGGTTCCAGTTAGCCTGATGCTGGTAATCATGGCAGCTTTCCAGAAACCCAGCACACAGGAATGGAGGGAAAGCAACAAAAACTAACCTCGTCTCGTGCCCTCAAAGGACACGAGAGGAAAATAATCTAAATGTAGGGATCTTTCCTGATTTTGGAATAGACACACCAGATCACTCTTCAGTTGAGTAATAAAACATTTAATAATCAAATATGTAACCTCATATATCAAGTACTAACATTTATAACTTATTAGTAATTAAATCAATTCCAGAGACTAAACAACAATGTTTCTACCCAGTGTTTAACAATTCACAGAATATAACAATGTAACATTCGGATTGTTTGAAATCCACATTTACTCCCCACAGGACAAAGCTCATCTCCCAACCCATGTCAGATAAGCATTTTTCCCGTATTCTACTCCCATATATTTTCTCCTAAATAAGTCACTTTTCACTTCTGTTTTGTATTATTTCTTGCTTTACTACTCATATTAAGAATTTGATTCTTTGTTTCCAAATTCTTGTTTTACAGAATTTCCTTTAACCCTTTTTCAGGAGTTACAGTGCTCAGGCTAATTTTCAGGTAAGTATATTTCTCTTCTCTCCTTTTTCTTTTTTTTTCCTATGCACTTTGATTTTCAGTAGGTACTCGGTTCCTGTGAAATGAAAGTCATTCTATTACCAGGTGAGTACAGACTTTATCAATTTTGTGTTGTTGCGAATATCACTTAGCTGAGTCCAATGCTCCCGCTGAAAGCAGATTTTAAAACTTGGCTTGCTTGCGTAGGGGCCCTTAGTTGCTGGTCCGGAAGCTTCACCGGTTCCTCTTTGCGGCTGTATTCTTCCTCCTTACCTCCCTAATAAGAAAACCAAGTGGGAAGCAAAACCCTAATCTCCCTATCTCTTCCAGGAATGCTTATTAGGTGACTTAAGATATGGTGAATTACATTGTGGCCAGCTTTCTAATTCAAACAAAATTTAATTAAAGCAATACTATCTTTCCAGAGCTGTCTCTAACTGTGAGATCCCTATTCTAATGGCGCAAAAAGGAGCTTGGCACAGGCTCTATGCTTCACCCACAGTCAAACCCTTCCTTTTCACTTGATCATCCAACATTCCATCAACTGCACATCCCCCTAATATAGAATTTCTTAAACCACACTCAAACCTAACTCAATACAGTTCTTTCCTCCTTTCTATTTTATTACCCCCTTTTCCCCCCTTTCCCTGTGTCATTCAAAAACTTAATTTTCTTCACACTCTCTCACATCAACTATTCCTCATACCGCATATTTTCTGCTATGCATTCCAGTCATACTCCTTTCAAACCTCTCTCACACTAAGTTCTCAATATTTCCCCTTCACCTTTACCTCATTCTAAAAAACCTTTTACACTTGTACCACACTCCCTTGCCCAGAGCTGACAGGGGCATAACCTTTCTCTCTCAGTGCCAAGCTTCCTCTTCCAACTGCCAGCCAGAGAGCCTCTCTGTAACAGTCAGCAAAGCTGTTGCTAAGCCAACAGAAGCTCAGCTCTCAGCTAATTCTATGACCTGCACTGCTGGCCACAATGGAACTCTGGGACAACTTGGGTAATTTTATTTATTTTATTAACCCCTCGGGTTACAAAACCAGCTCCAAAATGATCCTCAGCAGGAATCCAGGTTCAAGTATCAGCCTTCCTGCCTGACATTGCTGCCTAGATGTCTCACCACCATCTGAAACTAAACATCAACAAGACTGAGCTTCTTGTCTTTCCAAACCCAGCTCTCCTTCCCCCTTCCTCTTTCTCTGTGGATAACCGTCTCGTCCTCCCTGTCTCATCAGTTTGTATCCTTGGGGTTTGCTTTGACTCTTCTCTCTCTTTCTCTGCACATATCCAACAAACTGTTAAAACATGTCATTTCTTTCTCTATAATATCACCAAAATTTGTCCTTTCCTTTCTGAGCACACTACCAAATCCCTTATCCACATTCTTATCACCTCTCGCTTACACTATTGCAACTTGCTTCTCACAGGTCTCCCACTAAGCCATCTTTCTCCCCTTCAATCTGTTCAAAATTCTGATGCACGACTTATATTTGGCCAGTGTTGCTATGCTCATATTAGCCCTCTCCTCAAGTCACTTCATTGGCTCCCTATCCATTTCCGCATACAGTTCAAACAACTCTCATTGACTTATAAGTGCATTCACTCGCAGCACCTCAGTACCTCTCCACTCTTATCTCTCCCTACACTCCTCCCTGGGAACTCCATTCATTGGGTAAATCTCTCTTATCTATACCCTTCTCCTCCACTGCCAACTCTAGACTCCGTTCCTTTTATCTTGCTGCAACATATGCGTGGAATAGATTTCCTGAGCCAGTAGGTCAAGCTCCATCTCTGGCCATCTTCAAACGTAGGCTAAAAGTTCACTTTTTTGATGCTGCTTTTAAATCCTAACCCCTATGCCCTTTCTTCAGTACCCTTATATGTTTTATTTTTTCCCACCTTATTAATTCCCTTATCCCTTATTTGTCCTGTTTGTTTGTCCTGAGTACATCTAGTAGAGCTATAGAAATGTAAGTAGTAGTAGTAGCAGTAGTAAAACCCTAAAGTGAAGGCACAAAACTGAAAAACAATGCTCATGCACCAGACTCTATGAGGAGCGAGGGACAATTGCGTTTTCTAGTATCGGGCACAAAGGCACTCATGTATGCATAGTGGGGATGCTGCACATGCTCTTAAAGCTGTATTAGCTTGTTTAATCTCCGCATTGGGCGATGTGGATGACATCACCCATGCGTGAGAACATGGCCTACTTGTCCTCGGAGAAAGCATGATTCACTTTTTGATATTGTCATCTTTTGCTCTTACCTGACCTGAAAGGAAGGTTCTATTTTCGAAAGCTTGTCAAACAATGTATTGGTAGTCCAATGAAAAAGATATCACCTTATTTTCCTTTCTTTCGTTTAGTTTTATTTCTATTCATCACCTTTAAAGTGAATTCACATGGCAACCACACTATTTTAACAGTCTCAGTGCAAAGAATTCAGGCAGGAATTGACACATCACACTCTTGATTCTATTCTTCAAATCCTCCTCAAGGACTGCAGGAGGGGAGTCATCTGCCTGGACACTTGGGACAGGATTCTATAAATGATGCCTAAAAAATTGGTGCAAAAAAAATAGCGCTGAGCACTATGCTATATAAATGGTCAGGGCCGTGCCAACACAGTAAGCGTGGTAAGCACCGGAGGGGGCGCCTGCCTTCAAGGGTGCCGCGCCGTCACGTTGTATTAAAAAAAAAACTCCTCCGCTCCCCTCCATCCCCGGCTCCCCGGCGCTTTAAATTTACCTCGCTCCACCTCCGACATCTGCGCAGTAAAAGCGCTGCCTGTCTGATGTCTCTCCACCAGACTTCCCTTCACTCGTTCGTTCCCTCTGTGTCCTGCCCTCAAAGAAATGACGTCAGAAGAAGGCGGGACACAGAGGGAACGAACAAGCGAAGGGAAGGCTGGTGGAGAGACGTCAGACAGGCAGCGCTTTCACTGACGCTGCACAGACGTTGGAGGGAGGTAAATTTAAAAGTCTGGGGGGGGGGGCGCGCGTGCACATGCGCGCGCGCCAACTGCTAGTCTGCAGGGGGGCGCCAGAGTCCCTAGGCACGACCCTGTAAATGGTGCTTAAAGTTAGGTGTGGCCTTTATACCAACTGAAAAGTGGTGTAAATCTGCATGTCTGAATTAGGCATGGGTCCCCCCCCTTATTCTTTAATAGAGCACACAGATTCCAGGAATGATCCTAGACTGTCCATGACCCTCCCGTTGCTGTACCCACTTTTTAGAACCGTATGTAAAATTTACACATGGATCATGTGCCTAAATTTATGTGAATAGATTTTAATTCATTCCCATTAGCACCAAGAATTGCTGGTTATTCAATTAAATTACGTGCATGCCCAAATTTGCATAGGCAATTTTTAGCACCTTTTTATAGAATTTGGAGGTTGAAGTGAACCACTAGCTTTAAGAAAAATGATAGTGGACTGCAGTGCATAAAGCAGCCCTGTGTGGCAATGATGATGATGACATGGGAAGTCCCTCACACCTACAGTTGAGCTTGATAGAAAGCTCTCTAATCTTCAAAAACCAGTTACTTGTTTTATCACACCATCTCCATTGGGTAAGTGTATATCCTGCTCATCCTCTGATAACGAGAGTTTACAAATCCTCTGGGTTTATAGCCAGTCTCAGGATGCAACACAGATCACACACTCACTGTGCCCTTCAACAAAATTACATGCAGTGGCAGAGCAGAAAAGACTGAGCCCTTTTCTTCTGAACTCCAGCAAGATGACTACTCTATTATCACTACTTCCAAA
The DNA here is from genome assembly GCF_901765095.1 of Microcaecilia unicolor. Classification (NCBI taxonomy): domain Eukaryota; kingdom Metazoa; phylum Chordata; class Amphibia; order Gymnophiona; family Siphonopidae; genus Microcaecilia; species Microcaecilia unicolor. The sequence continues at coordinate 63,863 of NW_021963441.1, read as the reverse complement.
ACACCTCTGTAGAAAATGTTGGAATGATCCATTTTAAAACTTCCTTTGGGGATGCTGTAGGAAATGAGTTAATCCTCCTACATCATATAACCCTATGATTGGGAAAGTGATGAATTGTTAGGTAGAAATCCAATGGTTTTCACTTAATTCCGAACCTACTTATGTTGGATTTTTTCATAAGGGGGTCTTTTACTAAAGCTTAGCTTGAATTATCTGCTGCAGGGCCCATGGGCCCTGCTGCAGGTAATTTGAGCTAAGTACATAAGTATTGCCATACTGGGAAAGACCAAAAGTCCATCAAGCCCAGCATCCTGTTTCCAACAGTGGCCAATCCAGATCACAAATACCTGGCAAGATCCCAAAAAAGTACAAAATATTTTATACTGCTTATCCCAGAAATCGTGGATTTTACCCAAGTCCATTTAATAACGGTCTATGGACTTTTCCTTTAGGAAGCCGTCCAAACCTTTTTAAAACTCCGCTAAGCTAACCGCCTTTACCACATTCTCTGGCAACGAATTCCAGAGTTTAATTACATGTTGAGTGAAGAAACATTTTCTCCGATTCGTTTTAAATGTACTATAGTGTAGCTTCATCACATGCCCCCTAGTCCTAGTATTTTTGGAAAGCGTGAACAGACGCTTCACATCTACCTGTTCAACTCCACTCATTATTTTATAGACCTCTATCATATCTCCCCTCAGCTGCCTTCTCTCCAAGCTGAAGAGCCCTAGCTGCTTTAGCCTTTCTTCATAGGGAAGTCGTCCCATCCCCTTTATCATTTTTGTCGCCCTTCTCTGCACCTTTTCTAATTCCACTATATCTTTTTTGAGATGCAGCGACCAGAATTGAACACAATATTCGAGGTGCAGTCGCACCATGGAGCGATACAAAGGCATTATAACATCCTCATTTTTGTTTTCCATTCCTTTCCTAATAATACCTAACATTCTATTTGCTTTCTTAGCCGCAGCAGCATACTGAGCAGAAAGTTTCAACATATCATCAACGACAACACCTAGATCCCTTTCTTGGTCATGACTCCTAACGTGAAACCTTGCATGACGTAGCTGTAATTCGGGTTCCTCTTTCCCACATGCATCAATTTGCACTTGCTCACATTAAATGTCATCAGCCATTTAGACACTCAGTCTCCCAGTCTTGTAAGGTCCTCTTGTAATTTTTCACAATCCTCCCGCGATTTAACGACTTTGAATAACTTTGTGTCATCAGCAAATTTAATTACCTCACTAGTTACTCCCATCTCTAGGTCATTTATAAATATGTTAAAAAGCAGCGGTCCCAGCACAGACCCCTGGGGAACCCCACTAACTACCCTTCTCCATTGAGAATAATGACCATTTAACCCTACTCTCTGTTTTCTATCTTTTAACCAGTTTTTAATCCACAATAGAACACTACCTCCTATCCCATGACTCTCCAATTTCTTCTGGAATCTTTCATGTGGTACTTTGTCAAACACCTTCTGAAAATCCAGATACAAAACCGGCTCACCTTTATCCACATGTTTGTCCACCCCTTCAAAGAAATGTAGTAGATTGGTGAGGCAAGATTTCCCTTCTCTAAATCCATGTTGACTTTGTCTCATTAATCCATGCTTTTGAATATGCTCTGTAATTTTGTTCTTAATAATAGTCTCTACCATTTTGCCTAGCACCGACATCAGACTCACCGGTCTATAATTTCTCGGATCTCCTCTGGAACCTTTTTTAAAAATCGGCGTTACATTGGCCACCCTCCAGTTTTCCGGTACCACACTCGATTTAAAGGATAAATTACATATTTCTAACAATAGCTCTGCAAGCTCATTTTTCAGTTCTATCAGTACTCTGAGTAGGGTTACTATATGTCCGGATTTACCCGGACATGTCCCCTTTTTGAGGACATGTCCGGGCAACGGAGCGGGTTTTGCCAATCTGCCCATTTGTCCGGATTTCTGGACAAACGGGCAGAAAGCTAGCCTCCCTTCCCCTTACTTACTACTGCCCTGGTGGTCTAGTGACCTCTTCTGCCTTTGGGGCAGTCAATACCCCCCTCTTTCCTGCCCGGAGCGCTGCCCTGCATGCACCCTTCCTGTTCGTGATCTCAGCGCCGATTCAAAATGGCCGCCGAGAGTTGAAGTGACCTCGCGAGACTTCAACTCTCGGCAGCCATTTTGAATCAGCGCCGAGATCAGGAACAGGAAGGATGCATGCAGGGCAGCGCTCCGGGCAGGAAAGAGGGGGCTCTTTCCTGCTCCGAAGAGGTCACTAGAACACCAGGGCAGTAGTAAGGTAAGGGGAGGGGGGTGATGGGGAGGGGGAGGGGGAGTGACGGGGTGTGTGACAGGGGGAAGGGGAAAATGTGACAGGAGGCGGAGTGAGGGCGTGAAAGGGGGCGGGGCAGGGTGTGTGGTGGGGCGGGGCATGTGGCCGGCCTTCCCTCAAGTCCCGCCCTCTGATGTAACTTCCGCAAGGACGGGACTTGAGGGAAGGCCGGCCAACGACGAAGTGAGTTTTCTTCTCTCAGACGCGAGGCACCGCCGCTTGGAGGTTTTTAAAAAATGCTAGGTCAGGTGAGGTGCCGGCGGTCGGGTGGCAGAAGAGGGTCGTTTGGCGGGTCGGGAAGGGGGGAGCTCAGACGGGAGGGGTCTCAGGTGGCTGGAGGGAGTGGGAGCAGCAGGGGAACGAGAAGACTCGTGTCACGGGACATGGGGGGAGGGCAGGGGGGATAGGAGGGTCGCTGGACATGGGGTGGATGGGGAGGGGGCTTCTGGACATAGGTGGATGGCAGGGGCGGGCAGGGAGGACAGGAGTGGCGCTGAACATGGGTGGATGGCAGGGGAGGGTGTTTCTGGACATAGGTGGAGGGCAGGGGGCACAGGAGGGTCGCTGGACATGGGGTGGATGGAGGGGAGGGGGCTTCTGGACATAGGTGTATGGCAGGGGCGGGCAGGGAGGACAGGAGGGGCGCTGAACATGGGGTGGATGGAGGGGAGGGGGCTTCTGGACATAGGTGGATGGCAGGGGCGGGCAGGGAGGACAGGAGGGACGCTGGACATGGGTGGATGGCAGGGGAGGGGGGTTTCTGGACATAGGTGGAGGGCAGGGGGCACAGGAGGGTTGCTGGACATGGGTAGATGGCAGGGGAGGGGGGTTTCTGGACATAGGTGGATGGCAGGGGAGGGCAGGGGACACAGGAGGGTCACTGGACATGGGTGGATGGCAGGGGAGGGCACAGGGTACAGGGGGGGTTGCTGGACATGGATGGCAGGGGGGACAGGAGGGTCGCTGGACATGGGTGGATGGCAGGGGAGGGGGTTTCTGGATATAGGTGGAGGGCAGGGGGCACAGGAGGGTCGCTGGACATGGGTGGATGGCAGGGGAGGGCATAGGGGATGGGGGGTTGCTGGACATGGATGGCAGGGGCGCAGGAGGGTTGCTGGATATGGGTGGATGGCAGGGGAGGGGGGTTTCTGGACATAGGTGGAGGGCAGGGGGCACAGGAGAGTTGCTGGACATGGGTGGATGGCAGGGGAGGGGGTTTCTGCACATAGGTGGAGGGCAGGGAGGACAGGAGGGGCGCTGGACATGGGTGGATGGCAGGGGAGGGGGGTTTCTGGACATAGGTGGATGGCAGGGGAGGGGACAGGGGGGTTGCTGGACATAGATGGCAGGGGGGACAGGAGGGTCGCTGGACATGGGTGGATAGCAGGGGAGGGGGGTTTCTGGACATAGGTGGAGGGCAGGGGGCACAGGAGGGTCACTGGACATGGGTGGATGGCAGGGTAGGGGGTTTCTGGACATAGGTGGATGGCAGGAGAGAGCGGGGGGCACAGGAGGGTCGCTGGACATGGGTGGATGGAGGGGAGGGGGTCTCTGGACATAGGTGGATGGCAGGGGAGGGCAGAGGGGACAGGGGGGGTTGCTGGACATAGATGGATGGCAGGGGGGACAGGAGGGTCGCTGGACATGGGTGGATGGAGGAGAGAGAAGAAATGCTGGACATGGATGGAGGTGAGGGAAGAGTGAGGAAGGAGATGAGGTGAGGGAAAAGGAAGAGAGGAGAAAAAGTGCACATGGATATAGAAAATAGGCAGAAGCTGGTTCCACTGGACAGTCAAGTCTGCGGAGGACCCAGCTTTTACTTACGAATATAGGGTAAGAAATGAAGAAGAAAGGCGGAAAGTAAAGAAATAAATGGAAAGGAAGCCCTGGAAACGGAGTTAAGAGGACAGATAGCAGCACAATCGGATACTGAGCCAGCATGATCAGAAAAACAAAGTCACCAGACAACAAGGTAGAAAAAACTATTTTATTCAGGATTTATTAATTGGAATATGTCAGTTTTTGGAAATGTGCATCTGTGAAATTTTTCATGTAAGTTTTAATTTTTGTAGCATTGCTGCATGCTGAGTCTGACTTCTTGAGGTAACTTTCCAGTTCAGTATTTTGCATTCATGGGTTTTTCAGGTGTGATCAAGGAAGGTGCAGTATTCTGCTAGCATATAGTTTGCAGCCCTTTTTGTTTTTGTTTTTTTTCACTAGGTTGTGCACTGGTGTTTTAGAGTCTGGTGTAATTACAGTTGCCTTTCCACGCCACGCATAAGGTTCTAGCTCGTCCTGTCCTTGGAATTAGTGCTGTTTATGGTTTGTTAAGGTTATGAGTGTGTTTTTGCCAGTGCTTTTTTTGTGCCGGTACGCGGCGGAACAGCGTACCGGCACCTTTTTTTTCAGGTCCCGCTCCCGTCCATTTAATTTTGCCGGTCGCGATTCACCTCTCTCCCCTGCCCTCCCCTCCATGCCAGCAATTCTCTCTCCCCTGCCCTGCATGTCCGACATGTCCCCTCTCTCCCCTGCCCTCCCCTCTCCAAGTTGCGACGAACCGGCCGGCGGTGAAGACAGCGCTACTCACTGAGGCAGGCACGCAGAAGACGCAGCAGGGCGCGCGCAAGCAGGTTCGTCTTCTCCTCTGATCTCGCGTTGCTTCCCTCTCAGCCTTCGAGGGCGGGACGCACTGAGAGGGAAGCAACGCGAGATCAGAGAAGACAAACCTGCTTGCGCGCGCCCTGCGTCTTCTGCGTGCCTGCCTCAGTGAGTAGCGCTGTCTTCACCGCCGGCCGGTTCGTCGCGATTTGGAGAGGGGAGGGGAGGGCAGGGGAGGGAGTCGACATGCTGGGCATGGAGGGCAGGGGAGGGGAGAGAGAAGTGCTGGACGTGGAGGGGAGGGCAGGGGGAGAGGATACATGCTGGACATGGGCAGGGGAGAGAGGAGAATCACTGGGCATGGCATGGGTGGCTGGAGGGGGGCAGGGGGAGAGGAGGGTTGCTGGACATGGGTGGATGGAGTGGAGGGCAGGGGGAGAAAAGAAATGCTGGACATGGATGGAGGTGAGGGAAGAGAGTGAGGAAGGAGATGAGATGAGGGAAAAGGAAGACAGGAGAAAAACTGCACATGGATGTAGAAAATAGGCAGAAGCTGGAACCACTGGACAGTCAAGTCTGCGGAGGACCCAGCTTTTACATACAGATGTAGGGCAAGAAATGAAGAAGAAAGGCGGAAAGTAAAGAACTAAATGGAAAGGAAGCCCTGGAAACAGAGTTAAGAGGACAGATAGCAGCAGAATCAGATACTGAGCCAGCATGATCAGAAAAACAAAGTCACCAGACAACAAAGGTAGAAAAAAATCATTTTATTTTCATTTTAGTGTCTGGAATATGTCCAATTTGAGAATTTACATCTGCTGTCTTATTTTGCACTGGGTATACTGGAGCTGTAACAGCTTACAGAAATTATTTATAATGAAAAAAAATCACATTAGTTTTTTCTCTATACTAGTATAATATTTTCAATGATGTCACGGTCTGTGCCCTGAAGAGCACAGGTACAAATCAAAGTAGGGTATACACAAAAAGTAGCACATATGAGCTATCTTGTTGGGCAGACTGGATGGACCGTGCAGGTCTTTTTCTGCCGTCATCTACTATGTTACTATGTTTATATGCGCTATGGCTGGTATAAGGGGTGTGGCTAATGTGGGTGTGGTTATAATAGGGGTGGAGTCATATGTGGTGACTCCGCCCACAATGAGTACCGGCACCTTTTTTTCTACAAAAAAGGCACTGGTTTTTGCACACGTTTGTGTATAGTGCTTTGCAGTGGAGAGATTGTGTGTTGGCCTTAATAAGGTGGCACCAAGCATCGGTGTAGAGCCTAAATCATGACACACTATCTCTAAAAGGGTGTTTTGTGGCTCTACATGAGAATTGTGATATTATGATCCCTTGCTAGCTTCATATTGATAATCTGCATTTTCCGTATGGCTGGTATATTGGTGTATAAGTTATTAATTGTGACTTTATTTTTTTACTTTTTTTCTGTGTGTTGTCAGACAATTATGGATGACAGAGTCGGAGTCTTCTTGAGTAAGAGAGTTGTGGTATATATTTTAAACAATTTTAATACCTTGGTGGTCTATATGTTTTTATATTGTACATTATATTTTACATATCACTTTATTTTATTGTATATCTTTTCATTTCATTTTTATTTTATTGCATATATGGGTTACAGAGTAACAGGGGAATTTGAAAGTACTGAATCTTTTCTTAATATTTTTTCTTTATTCTCCTTTGTTATGAGAATTGGAACTACTAATTGTAGTGGACTTGAACTGAATAATTTCTGGGGAGGGGAGGTTTCATGATAGCATTGTGCTTATTATTTCAATCAGTTTTTTGTACAAGTTTAGCTTCATTTGTCTTTATTTGAAATTTCATAAATAAAAAAAATGTTCTAAAAATGGAATAATCTTATCAATGGGGTGGAGCTAGGGTGGGGGCGGGCTACAGTGGGGGTGGGGCTATGGTGGGTGGGGCTAGGATGGGGCCCCACCAAATTGGTCTGCATAGGGCCCCGCACTTGCTAAGACTGGCCCTGGCTCTCCATTCCTTTTCTAATAATTTCTAACATTCTATTTCCTTTCTTAGCCGCCGCAGCACACTGAGCAGAAGTTTTCAACGTTTTATCAACGATGACTCCCAGATCCCTTTATAGGTCTGTGACTCCTAACGCGGAACCTTGCATGACATAGCTGTAATTTGGGTTCCTCTTACCCACATGCATCACTTTGCAGTTGTCAACATTGAATTTCATCTGCCACGTGGACACCCAATCCCCCAGTCTCGTGAGATCCTCCTGTAATCTTTCACACTCCTCCTGCGACTTGATGACCCTGAAAAACTTTGTGTCATCTGCAAATTTAATTACCTCACTAGTTACTCCCATCTCTAGGTCATTTATAAATATGTTAAAAAGCAGCGGTCCCAGCACAGACCCCTGAGGGACCCCACTAACTACCCTTCTCCATTGAGAATACTGACCATTCACTCCTTCTCTCTGCTTCCTATCGTTAGCATAAGCATAAGCACCGCCACGCTGGGAAAAGACCAAAGGTCCATCAAACCCAGCACTCTGTCTCCGACAGCGACCAATCCAGGCCCCAAGAACCTGGCAAAACCCCCAAAATTTAATAACGATCAATTAACTTTTCCTTCAGGAATCTGTCCAGACCCCCTTTGAACTCAGCAAGGTCAGCTGCCGTCACTACCTTCTCCGGCAATGAGTTTCAGAGTCTAACTACGTGCTGAGTAAAGAAAAACGTTCTCCGATTTGTTTTAAACCTACCACATTCTAATTTCATCTTGTGTCCCCTGGTTCTATTATTGTTAAAAAGTGTAAACAAATGCTTCACATCTGTCCGCTCTACCGCATTCATTATTTTGTAAACCTCTATCATAACAACCCTCAGCTGCATTTTCTCTATGCTAAAGAGACCTAGCCCTCAGAGGGTAGTGGTCTCATCCCTTTTATCATTTTTGTCGCCCTTCTCTGCACCTTCTCCAATTCCTTTATATCTTTTTTGAGATGAGGCGACCAGAACTGAACATAATACTCCAGGTGCGGTCACACCATGGAGCGATATAACGGCATTATAACATCCTCATGCTTGTTTTCCATCCCTTTTCTAATAATACTCAACGCTCTGTTCGCCTTCTTAGCCGCCGCAGCACATTGAGCTGAAGATTTCAAAGTCCTATCCACGATGACTCCCAGATCCCTTTCTTGGTCCGTAACTCCTAAAGCGGAACCTTGCATAACATTGCTGTAATTCGGGTTCCTCCTTCCCACATGCATCACTTTGCACTTGTCAACGTTGAACTTCATCTGCCATTTGGACACCCAATCCCCCAGTCTCATGAGGTCTTCTTGTAATCTTTCACACTCCTCCTGCGACGGGACGACCCTGGATAACTTTGTGTCATCTGCTAATTTAATTACCTCGCTAGTTACTCCCATCTCGAGGTTGTTTATAAATATGTTAAAAAGCAGCAGTCCCAGTACAGACCCCTGAGGGACCCCACTAACTACCCTTCTCTGAGAATAATGACCAATCAACCCTACTCTCTGCTTCCTATCTTTTAACCAGCTCTTAATCCATAATAATAAACTGCCTCCGGTCCCATGACTCTCCAGTTTCCTTTGGAGTCTTTCATGAGGCTCTATGTCAAACGCCTTCTGAAAATCTAGATATACAATATCAACCGGCTCCCCTTTGTCCACATGTTTGTTCACCCCTCAAAAAAATGCAGTAGATTTGTGAGGCAAGACTTCCCTTCACTAAATCCGTGCTGACTTTGTCTCAGTAGCCCATGCTTTTGTATGTGCTCTGTAATTTTATTCTTAATAATAGCCTCCACCATTTTTCCCAGCACCGACGTCAGACTCACCGGTCTATAATTTCCCGGATCTCCTCTGGAACCCTTTTTGAAAATCGGCGTTACATTGGCCACCCTCCAATCTTCCGGTACCACACCTGTTTTTAGGGATAAATTACATATCACTAACAGTAGCTCCACAAGTTCATTTTTCAGCTTTATTAATACTCTGGGATGAATACCATCCGGTCCTGGTGATTTACTACTTTTCAGTTTGCAGAACTGCCCCATTACATCCTCCAAGTTTACAGAGAAATCATTTAGTCTTTCTGACTCGTCTGCTTCAAATACCTTTTCCAGCACCGGTATCCCTCCCAAATCCTCCTCAGTGAAGACCGAAGCAAAGAATTCATTCAATTTCTCTGCTATGACTTTGTGTTCTGTGATCGCCCTTTTAACACCACAGTCGTCCAGCGGCCCTACTGATTCTTTAGCCGGCTTTCTGCTGTTAATATACCTAAACAAATTTTTGCTATGTGTTTTTGCTTCTAACGCTAACTTTTTTTCAAAGTCCTTCTTAGCCCTCCTTATCTCCTTTTTGCATTTGGCTTGACATTCCTTATGTTTTATCTTATTGTCTTCAGTTGGTTCCCTTCTCCATTTTCTGAAGGATTGTTTTTTGGCTCTAATAGCTCCCTTTACCTTACTGTTTAGCCACGCCGGCTGACGTTTGGTCTTTTTTCCTCTTTTTCTAATACGCGGAATATATTTGTCCTGTACTTCTAGGATGGTGTTTTTGAACAGCATCCATGCCTAGTTCAAGTTTTTTACCCTTTCAGCTGCTCCCTTCAGTCTTTTTTTCACTGTTCTTCTCATTTTATTGTAATATCCTTTTCTAAAGTTAAACGCTAGTGTATTTGATTTCCTGAGTTCATTTACTTCGTAGCCAATATCAAAACTGATCATATTATGATCACTGTTATCAAGTGGCCCTCGCACTGTTACCCCCTGCACCAGATCATGAGCTCTTAATCCATAGTAATACCTACCTCCGATCCCATGACTCTCCAGTTTCCTCTGGAATCTTTCATGAGGCACTTTGTCAAACGCCTTCTGAATATCCAGATACACAATATCCACCGGCTCCCCATTGTCCACATGTTTGTTCACCCCCTCAAAAAAATGCAGTAGATTGGTGAGGCAAGACTTCCCGTCACTAAATCCGTGCTGACTTTGTCTCATCAGCCCATGTTTTTGTATGTGCTCTGTAAATGTGCCACTTAAGCAGCCATGGGTTACCACATAAAGGGGGTATTTTACTAAAGCTTTTTTTTTCCATTATCCGTGAAAGCTGGCCATCTGGTAGCCACGCCCATGTCCCGCCTTCGCTACGCCGCCAACATGCCCCCTTGAACTTTCGCCGGCTCGGCGACGGGAAAGCGGCGATGGTGTAAAAAAAGCAGCTTTCGATTATACGGATTTCGCCACTTTTGAGAGATCGCCGGCCATCTCCTGATTTATGTCAGAAGCCCGGCGATCACCTTCGAAAATAAGCCTGATAGAGTGTGAGAGTATGTATGCGATACACAGACTCTCTGCGAGACCGAGAGAATGTATGAGATTTTGAGAGTGACTGTGTGACACATAGTGAATGTGATACAGTGTGAGACATATAGTGTGTGAGAGACAGTGTGTGAGAGTGAGATAGAGAAAGACACTGACTGTGAGAGAGAGAGAGAGAGAGAGAGTGTGTGTGAGAGAGAGAGTGTGTGTGTGACAGAAATACCTCCCCCCCTCCCTCTCTGGTCTCAGGACCCCTCCCCCCTCCTCCCCTCTCCCTCCTCTCAGGTCTCTGGACCCCCTCCCCTCTGGTCTCAGAACCCCCCTCCCCTCTGGTCTCAGGACACCCTCCCTGGTCTGAGGACCCCCTCCACCCCCCTCTCTGCTCAGGATCCCCTCCACCTTTCTGGTCTTAGGACCCCCTCCCCCTCTCTGTTTTTAAAAAGCAAGCGTGGCACCACAGGCAGCCATCAGGCATTGGCTGTCGGCTCTGCAGTCGCTCCTCTCGCCTCTCACGTCGTTGTGCTCCTCCGGCAGGGGCGTATCTGGACTCCGGCGGTAGGGGGGGCCAGAGCCAGAGGGAGGGGGCACATTTTAGCCCCCCCCCCCGCCGCCGCCGAGCCCCCACCGCCGAGCCCCCACCGCCACCAATGACTCCACCCCCCTCCCGCCATCAACCCTCCCCCGCTGCCGTTCTTACTTTTGCTGGCGGGGGACCCCAACCCCCGCCAGCCGAGGTCTGCTTCCACCTGCCGCTGCCATAAAAACTTCTTCTTCAGCCGGCGGGGGACCCCAAACCACCGCCAGCCGCCCCGCGGTGTTTAAAATTCATCTTCGGCCTCCGTGGCCGTGCTGCTGTGATAGGCGCTGCTGAAATCCACTTCGGAGTCTGACGTCGCAGCACGTACAACGTACAACGACGTCAGACTCCGAAGTGGATTTCAGCAGCGCCTATCACAGCAGCACGGCCACGGAGGCCGAAGATGAATTTTAAACACCGCGGGGCGGCTGGCGGGGGTTTGGGGTCCCCCGCCGGCTGAAGAAGAAGTTTTTACGGCAGCGGCAGGTGGAAGCAGACCTCGGCTGGCGGGGGTTGGGGTCCCCCGCCAGCAAAAGTAAGAACGGCAGCGGGGGAGGGTTGATGGCGGTAGGGGGGTCCAGGGCAAAATCTGCGGGGGCCCAGGCCCCTGAGGCCCCACGCAGATACGCCCCTGTCCTCCGGGGTTCTGCTCCAGGGGCAGTGACATGAGAGGCGAGAGGAGCAGCTGCAGAGCCGACAGCCAATGCCTGATGGCTGCCTGCGGTGTCGCGCTTGCTTTTTAAAAACATTTTTGGTGGTTTAATTAGCTCTTTTTGTTTTTGTAGTGGCCGCTGCTGCTCAACAGGAGAAGCAGCAGTGGCCGGAAATGGGAGCTGGTGCCACGTGTTTCATGGAAGACTTGGCAGGTCAGTGTTGGGTGGGCGGGCTTGCGCCCATCCAGGCCCGCCCGTGGCTACGACCCTGTAAGGGGGCCCGGCCTGGTGGCGGATGGAGGGGGGAGCGGCGGCGACCTTGGGGGGGGGTGGAGGGGGAGAGCAATGGCTACGGCGACCTCGGGGGGAGCGGTGGCGAGCTCAGGGGGTGGAGGAGTGAGGGGCAGTGGCGGCGACCTCGGGGGGGGCGAGGGCAGCGGGGGGGGGGGCGGCGGCCCAGTCTCTCGGCGGCCCTGGGTGGAGATGTTGGTGCCTGTGGAGGAAGGGCTGAAGCTGCTTCTGCAACGTTCCAATGTCTCTCACTGCATTCGTGACGTCAGGAGATGGTTACGAATGCAGGTAGCCTCATTGGAACATTGGAGGAGCAAATTATTATATTAGATTATTTGCTAGGGAAAGTGACCCTGACAGAGAACCTTTTTGCAAAGGATTTTCCTTTTAGTAAGTAAGAAAAACATTGTGTTCCGATGTCTGTCAATCAAACCACAGTGTTCTCCGAGGACAAGCAGGCTGCTTGTTCTCACGACTGGGTTGACGTCCACAGCAGCCCCCACCAACCGGAACAAAAACTTCGCGGGCGGTCCCGCACGCAGGGCACGCCCACCGCGCATGCGCGGCTGTCTTCCCGCCCGTGCGCGACCGTTCCCGCTCAGTTTTTTCGATTCCGCACTGGAAACCGGATCGCGGCCTAGCCGCAAGTTTTTCTCTGAGTTTCTTCTCTCTTTTGTACGCGTTCGCGTTTCTTTTCCAAAAAAAAAAAGATAAGTTTGTCCCCTCGTCGTCTTTAACTGCGGGGGCGCCTCGCGGTCGTTTCTTTTCGGGTGTGCTTTTCACCACCACCATAGACGACTTTGATTTCGCCGACGCGATTTTTCCATCGATGTCCTCGAAGGTCCCGAGCGGATTCAAGAAGTGTGGTCGGTGCGGCCGGCAGACTCGCAAACCGATACCCACGCTTGGTGCCTCCAGTGCCTTGGGCCGGAGCATAATACCAAGACGTGCACCTTGTCTCGGCTTGCGGAAGCGGACACAGGTGGCGAGGCAAGTTCTTCGGGACTGTCTTTTTGGAACTTGCGCCGGCCCCTCGACGTCGACGCCCACGGCATCGGTGTCAACGGCCGGATCTTCAGTACCGGTACCGATGTCGATGAAATCGGCACCGACGATGGCACCGACCCCAGGAGTACAGGTACTGCCGGCGACGGCGGGGGTGAGCGGCCGCGCGGGCAATCGGCCCCAGCCACTCCCTCTACCCAGGGCCATCGGGACCGAACCCTGTCAGACCCGATTCCTCAAGGCCGGGGGGGGGGTTCTACCTCCTCTTCATCTCTACCACCCAGCGCCGATGACGGGCACCGAAAGAAAGCTAAAAAGCACCGTCATCGGTCGCCCACGGCGCATGGGACCGCCAGCTCCGGCGCCTCCAGAGATGACTCGACACCGAGGAAGCGGCAGTGCCGAGAGGAGCGTTCCCCCTCGGTCGAAGAGGTGTCGCTGCGTCAGTCCATGGGTGCTTCGGTACCGTCTCCTGGACCCGAGCAGCTTCCGGCACCGACACCCACACCGGCCCCCCTGCCTTTCCCGACAGCGGGCCTTGACGAGTGCCTCCGAGCCATCCTTCCAGGGATTCTGGAAGGGCTGGTGCGCCAGGCTTTGCCGGCACCGGGGGTGCTTGCGCTTGCGGCACCGGTGTCGACAGCCACGCAGGTGGAATCCCTGTCGACGTCGATGGAGGGAGCTTCATCCCCGCCGGCGCGGGAGTCCACCGCTCGACGCCACCATCGAGGACATGGTTCCTCGCAGTCGAGACGGGCCCGGTTCAGGTCAGAGCTGCAAGAGCTCATGTCCGACACCGAGGAAGAGGCCTCGTGGGGGGAGGAGGAGGACCCCAGATATTTCTCCTCAGAGGAGTCTGAGGGCCTTCCCTCCGACCCCACTCCTTCACCGGAGAGGAAGCTCTCGCCTCCTGAGAGCCTCTCCTTTGCCTCCTTCGTCAGGGACATGTCTATTTGCATTCCCTTTCCCGTGGTCTCTGTGGATGAGCCGAGGGCTGAGATGCTCGAGGTCCTCAACTATCCATCACCACCTAGAGAGTCTTCCACGGTGCCGTTGCACAATGTCCTCAAAGAGACACTGCTTCGGAACTGGCTGAAGCCCTTATCTAACCCCACCATTCCCAAGAAAGCGGAGTCCCAATACAGGATCCACTCTGACCCAGAGTTGATGCGGCCCCAATTGCCTCATGACTCGGCGGTCGTGGACTCTGCTCTCAAGAGAGCACGGAGTTCGAGGGATGCCACCTCGGCGCCCCCGGGGCGGGAGTCTCACACTCTGGACTCGTTTGGGAGGAAGGCCTACCAATCTTCCATGCTCATGACCCGCATCCAGTCATACCAGCTCTACACGAGCATTCACATGCGGAACAATGTGAAGCAACTGGCGGACCTGGTCGACAAGCTCCCGCCGGAGCAGTCCAGGCCTTTTCAGGAGGTGGTCAGGCAGCTGAAGGCGTGCAGAAAATTCCTGTCCAGGGGTATCTATGACACCTGTGATGTGGCATCCCGAGCTGCGGCCCAAGGTATAGTGATGCGCAGACTCTCCTGGCTGCGTGCCTCTGACCTGGACAACCGCACCCAGCAATGACTGGCGGATGTCCCTTGCCAGGGGGATAACATCTTTGGTGAGAAGGTCGAGCAGTTGGTGGACCAACTACACCAGCGGGAAACCGCTCTCGACAAGCTCTCCCACCAGGTGCGTTCAGCATCCACCTCAGCAGGTGGACGTTTTTCCCGGGCCAGGCAGGCTGCACCCTACGCCTACAACAAGCATAGGTACACCCAGCCGGCCCGAAGGCCTCCTCAGGCAACAGCGTGCGCCTAAGCAGCCCCCTGCGCCTCCACAGCAAAAGCCAGGGACGGGCTTTCGACTGGATCCACGGGAACATAGCCGCCATCAAAGTGTCCGTACCGGACGGCCTGCCGGTCGGGGGGAGGTTGAAAGTTTTTCACCAAAGGTGGCCTCTGATAACCTCCGACCAGTGGGTTCTCCAAATAGTGCGGTGCGGATACACCCTGAATTTGGCCTCCATTCCACCAAATTGCCCGCCGGGAGCCCAATCCTTCAGCTCCCATCACAAGCAGGTACTTGCAGAGGAACTCTCCGCCCTTCTCAGCGCCAATGCGGTCGAGCCTGTGCCACCCGGGCAGAAGGGGCAGGGATTCTATTCCAGGTCCTTCCTTGTGGAAAAGAAAACAGGGGGGCGTCCCATCCTAGACCTGAGAGGCCTGAACAAATACCTGGTCAAAGAAAAGTTCAGGATGCTTTCCTTGGGCACCCTTCTACCTATGATTCAGAAAGATGATTGGCTATGTTCCCTGGATTTAAAGGACGCTTATACTCACATCCCGATACTGACAGCCCACAGACAGTATCTCAGATTCCGTCTGGGGACACGGCACTTTCAGTATTGTGTGCTGCCCTTTGGGCTCGCCTCTGCCCCACGGGTGTTCACGAAGTGCCTCATGGTGGTTGCGGCGTATCTACGCAAGCTGGGAGTGCACGTGTTCCCGTATCTTGACGATTGGCTGGTCAAGGACACCTCAGAGGCAGGGGCTCTCCGGTCCATGCAGTGCACTATTCAACTCTTGGAGCTGCTGGGGTTTGTGATAAATTACCCAAAGTCCCATCTCCAGCCAGTCCAATCCCTGGAATTCATAGGAGCTCTGCTGAATTCACAGACGGCTCAGGCCTTTCTTCCCGAAGCGAGGGCCCACAACCTCTTGTCCCTCGCTTCTCAGACCAGAGCGTCTCAGCAGGTCACAGCTCGGCAGATGTTGAGACTCCTGGGTCATATGGCCTCTACGGTTCATGTGACTCCCATGGCGCAGCTTCACATGAGATCTACTCAATGGACCCTAGCTTCCCAGTGGTGCCAAGCCACCGGAAATCTAGAAGATGCCATCCGCCTGTCCCTCAGTTGCCGCAATTCGCTGCACTGGTGGACCATTCGGACCAATTTGACCCTGGGACGTCCATTCCAAATTCCGCAGCCCACGAAGGTGCTGACGATGGATGCATCTCGCCTGGGGTGGGGAGCTCATGTCGATGGGCTTCACACCCAGGGACCGTGGTCCCTCCAGGAACAGGATCTTCAGATCAACCTCCTGGAGCTCCGAGCAGTCTGGAACGCACTGAAGGCCTTCAGAGATCGGCTGTCCTACCAAATTATCCAAATTCGGACAGACAATCAGGTTGCAATGTATTACATCAACAAGCAGGGGGGGACCGGATCTCGCCCCCTATGTCAGGAAGCTGTCGGGATGTGGCGTTGGGCCTGCCAGTTCGGCATGCTTCTCCAAGCCACATACCTGGCAGGCTAAACAACAGTCTGGCCAACAGACTGAGCAGAGTCATGCAACCGCACGAGTGGTCGCTCCATTCCAGAGTGGTACGCAAGATCTTCCGAGAGTGGGGCACTCCCTCGGTGGACCTTTTCGCCTCTCAGACCAACCACAAGCTGCCTCTATTCTGTTCCAGACTACAGGCACACGGCAGACTAGCGTCAGATGCCTTTCTCCTCCATTGGGGGACCGGCCTCCTTTATGCTTATCCTCCCATACCTTTGGTGGGGAAGACCTTACTGAAGCTCAAGCAAGACCACGGCACCATGATTCTGATAGCGCCTTTTTGGCCCGTCAGATCTGGTTCCCTCTACTTCTGGAGTTGTCCTCCGAAGAACCGTGGAGATTGGAGTGTTTTCCGACTCTCATTTCGCAGAACGACGGAGCACTTCTGCACCTCAACCTTCAGTCTCTGGCTCTCATGGCCTGGATGTTGAGGGCGTAGATTTTGCTTCATTGGGTCTGTCTGAGGGTGTCTTCCGTGTCTTGCTTGCCTCTAGAAGAGATTCCACTAAAAAGAGTTACTTTTTCAAGTGGAGGAGGTTTGTCATCTGGTGTGAGAGCAAGGCCCTAGAACCTCGTTCTTGCCCTGCACAGAACCTGCTTGAATACCTTCTGCACTTATCAGAGTCTGGTCTCAAAACCAACTCAGTAAGGAATCACCTTAGTGCGATTAGTGCTTACCATCATCGTGTAGAGGGTAAAGCCATCTCTGGAGAGCCTTTAGTAGTTCGATTCATGAGAGGCTTGCTTTTGTCAAGGCCCCCTGTCAAGCCTCCTGCAGTGTCATGGGATCTCAATGTCGTCCTCACCCAGCTGATGAAACCTCCTTTTGAGCCACTGAATTCATGCCATCTGAAGTACCTGACCTAGAAAGTCATTTTCTTGGTGGCAGTTACTTCAGCTCGTAGAGTCAGTGAGCTGCAGGCCCTGGTAGCTCATGCTCCGTATACCAAATTTCATCATAACAGAGTAGTTCTCTGCACTCACCCTAAGTTTCTGCCAAAGGTGGTCTCGGAGTTCCATCTTAACCAGTCAATTGTCTTGCCAACATTCTTTCCCAGACCACATACCCGCCCTGCTGAACGTCAGTTGCACACATTGGACTGCAAGTGAGCGTTGGCCTTCTATCTGGAGTGTACACAGCCCCACAGACAGTCCGCCCAATTGTTTGTTTCTTTCGACCCCAATAGGAAAGGGGTCGCTGTCGGGAAACGCACCATCTCCAATTGGCTAGCAGATTGCATTTCCTTCACTTACGCCCAGGCTGGGCTGGCCATGGCAGTGTCAGTAGCCCACTTGAAGTCAGCCACTATTGAAGAGATTTGCAAGGCTGCGACATGGTCATCTGTCCACACATTCACATCACATTACTGCCTCCAGCAGGATACCCGACGCGACAGTCGGTTCGGGCAGTCGGTGCTGCAGAATCTGTTTGGGGTTTGAATCCAACTCCACCCTCCAGGACCCGCTTGTTCTGTTCAGGCTGCACTCTCAATTAGTTGTTCTTCATAGGTCAATTTCTGTTATGCCCTCGCTGTTGCGAGGTTCAATTGACCTGGGTTCTTGTTTTGAGTGAGCCTGAGAGCTAGGGATACCCCAGTCGTGAGCAGGGCCGCCGAGAGCCAGAGCCGGGCCCGGGACAAGGCCGCCCCAGGGCCCCCCCACCCGAGGTCGCCGCCCACCCGAGATCGCAGGGCCCCCCGTCACCCACCCACCCAAGGTCGCCGGGCCCCCCTCCACATGCTATCAGGCCGGGCCCTCGGAACTAACCTTAAGCCTCCTTTCACTTCGCAGCAAGCAGCGGCACGGCAGACCTCTCATCCTTCCTTCCGTGCCCCGCCCTCGCGGACATTACGTCAGGCGAGGGTGGGACATGGAAGGAAGGAGTGGCCTGACCTGCTGCTGCTTGCTGCGAAGTGAAAGGAGGCTTAAGGTAAGTTCTGGGAGTGACGGAGGGCGGGCCAGGCGGTGACAGAGGGCGGGCCTGGCGGCAGCGGCGCCGGGCCCCCCTGGAGGCCCGGGCCCCGGGACTTTTGTCCCCCCTGTCCCCCCCTCTCGGCGGCCCTGGTCGTGAGAACAAGCAGCCTGCTTGTCCTCGGAGAAAGCAAATGATACATATCTGTAGCAGGTGTTCTCCGAGGACAGCAGGCTGATTGTTCTCACCTACCCTCCCGCCTCCCCTTTGGAGTTGAGTTTTACTCATTCTTTGCTTGTCATTCAACTGAGCGGGAACGGTCGCGCACAGGCGGGAAGACGGCCGCGCATGCGCGGTGGGCGTGCCCTGCGTGCGGGACCACCCGCGAAGTTTTTGTTCCGGTTGGTGGGGGCTGCTGTGGACGTCAACCCAGTCGTGAGAACAATCAGCCTGCTGTCCTCGGAGAACACCTGCTACAGGTATGTATCATTCGCTATTTATTGAAAAGAAAAGTTAAAAGGGGCCCTACTGGCACAATGATTGCAGTGTGAAGCATCAAGCATAGGCACAGATGTAAACCAGGCCTGAATTGTTCTCAGTGGGTGGATGAGATGATGATGCAGAGAGGAAGGTTTTAGATTTGTTAGGAACTGGGCACCATTCCAGGAAAGGGGGAACCTATACCTGAAAGATGGGCTCTACCTTAACCAGGGTGGAACCAGGCTGCCAGCATCAACGTTTAAAAAGGAGATAGAGCAGCTTTTAATCTAGAACCTGGGGGAAGGTTGATAGTCACTCAAAAGCGCACGGTTTGGAACAAGGTATCTTTGAAGGATATCACCAAAACAGGGAAAATAGGGCATCCCGATAGTGAGATTGCAATAAAGACCATAGTAGACCAGGGGGCTTATTTTAAAGCACTTAGACACACAAAGTACCACAGGTTAATTTTTAAAAAGAGTTCCAGAGGTGACCATTGTGCTGCTACCTTGAGATCAACAGACTATCACATTAAGATCTCCTTCCTGAAAGGTGAACATTAGTGTCTCTGCCCCGTTTTGTGTTGCTCCCTGGAATCTCTGCATCCCAAATGCATGATTCTGCAGGTTTTTGTACAGAATCGTGATTGCCAATCATTTGATCACCCACCTGGAATTCTAAGAGTATTTTTCCTGCTATCTTCTGCCACTGCTCTGTTGAAGATCTTAGTATTACCTAGAAAAAGGTAAACTTTTCCTTCCAACCTCTCCACAATATCTCCCCATAAAGATACTGAACAGAAGCACTCCCTGAACTTCAATAATATTCCTTCTGTGAATTATTTGTACCACCAACATCTCTTATCTGCATTGCCTAATCACTCATCTAGTTTCCAATCCATTCTACTATCTTGGGGTTCACTCCCAGTCTGTTTAACTTGTTTATGATTATTCTATTCAGGACAGTGTTAAAAACTATTACTAAAATCTAAACTTATCACATTCCAGCTGTGTTGCTTTTAAGTCTGCATCTTGTTACATTCAGGATATGCCACTATCCTTTCCTTTATAAGATGTCCATAAATTTTCCAATGACAGAAGACAGGCTAATTGACCTGTAATTTCCAACCTTCTCCTTTACCACATCTGCTCTTCTTCAATCCCATCACACTACTCCAAACGCCAAAGACTGATTCAATAACTTCTCTAAAATCCTTTACTACCCTAGGATGTATCCATCCAACCCCGCACTTTCCCACTTTTTGTTTTGCTAGTGCTGCACAAACTGTCTTTTCTGTAAATGATGTGCAGCCTTCTCAGCCCTATGCAGAGATGCCAAGTTGTCCAGTTCCAGGCTGGAGATTTTGGCCCAGTACTGGTTTTGAACTTATGTCCCAATGCACTGTGGGATTTGTAGTGCCTGATTCTGTCCATTGAAATCAGTGCTGTAGGTTCCAAAATCTCCAGCGTGGAACTGGGTAACTTGGCATCTCTGCCCCCTACTTAACTGCCCAAGCTACCATTCAGTGGTCCTTATTCAGTCCCTTCCTTGGTGAACACTGAACTAAAGAATTGTTGAACATTTCTTTTTGATCTTGTTAGCCTTCACATATTTCCTTTTTTTTTTTTTTGCCTTAGTCTTACAATCCTACCTCTACATTTCTGCCTTTCACTAACATACCTGAAAAAATTATGTTGCCTGGTTTTTCTATCACAGCTATCAAAATGATGTGTATACAGGTAATAGATCAAAAATAGCTATGAGACTTTGTTAGGGTTAGTGCTGGGGGGGTCAGTATTCAGGGATTAGGTTTTTTTTTTAATGTGTTATTACCCAGTGTGATCAAAGAAGGCAGAAAATAAAAACATTTATTCAGGAGCTCAGATCTACATCTGTTACATACAGTCACAGGGTATACAACCATGAATTTCTTCCTGCAGCATTCCAGTACAGACAATTAGAATATTCTTGACTTCTACCTGATGGCTATAGCTAGTATTACATACTGGACTGAATATGTAAATTAAAAGTCAAGGTGAGGTCAAGAGATGCTTTGTAAACATCCCACTGCATTCCTGAAGGTTTTTGGTGATGACAGTGTGGGTGGAGTCATGGCGCACCATGCAGGCCACAGAAGGGATGGTCTGCCAGGTCTCATATGAAAGCTGCAGAAGGCTGCTCTGACTGTAGACTCCATCACCAATGGAGATGGCAGGCCCCGTAATAGCACTATTTGTGATATTTCCACTGATCATCCACATGATCTCAAGGATGGCAGGATAGAATCCATCAGCCAAACACAAGAAATCGAATACTGAGGGAGGTGAAATATCCTGGGTGGTGGTAAAGAGAGTGACTGAAGGAGGCAATGCTTCAGTCCCTGAAATAAAAAAACAAAATGAAGTTATTTTTCAAGCTTTTTTTAAAAGTATTATATTTTTGAGTGAGTTTGGTGCTTATAAAAAATGCTAAATCTACAGGAAACTAATACACACATTGGGGGTAATTTTATTTAAAATTGGCCTAGGTTGAGAGGGTAAGCAGGTCCTAATTTGTAGCCTATTTTATTTGATACATAGGGGCCTATCATGTCACAACTGAGGCTAAAATCACCCACATGCACAGAGGTAAATGTGTATGATTGAAGTATGCGTGTAGGCGTCGCTTTGTAATGTTACTCCTGACCTCACTTGATCTCAGTCATTAGCTTTGCTTCCTGACTTAGGGGTCCTTTTAATAAAGGGTTGCCGCATGGCAAACTGGAACTACTGCCGGCCTAACACTGGGGCTGGCGGTAGTTCCACCCCACTGCACGCCATTCCAGTACTATGGAAAATTGGTCTGTATTTTTTACCGCAGTAATTACCTGGTGCGGCACTGTCCAGTTACCACAAGATTAGCACGGGAGACCTGATCGCCACCTCAATAGGTGGCGGTAAGTGCTCCCCCCAAAATGGCTGTGTGGCAAGTGCAAACTTACTGCTCAGCCATTTCTTTTTTCCATCTTTTTACCCACTCAGTAAAAAGGGAGTCTGCACACGGCAAAAACACACACTTCCATTAGCGCAGGGCTCCTTTTACTGCAGCTTAGTAAAAGGGCTCCTTGTTTAGATGCTTTTTCATCTTCATCAAACCATATGAGTCAATCACATAGTAGTAATGGAAACCTAACCCCACAGTAGGATATATTAACAAGAATATCACATGCAAGGTAGAAGTAATCATCCCACCCTATTCATCAGTTGTTGGACATCTTTTCAAGGAGTACAAAGATACTGGAAGAAGATCAAAGGGGAGAGATGATATAACCTATTGAAAATGATGGTTTTATTTAGCTTGAAAAAGAGAAGATTGCGACATGACTTGGCATTGGTCTTAATATATTTAAAGGGGCTACAATCTTGTAACAATAAGCTCTTATCTTATTTATCTTTTTTATCGCCACTGGAGAAAGGACAAGAAGTGTTGAGTTTAAGTTATGTTAGAAGAAATGTAGTTTAGAAATTATGAAGAAATTTCTAATGGCAAAGATAGCTAAGTGCTAGAACAAGTTACTGTTCTAGCAGAGAGCTGATAGAATCTTTGTCATAGGATGTTTATAACACCAGGGCTGGTTTTAGACATGATGGGGCCCAGGGCAGAAATTAAGAAGGGAGCTTCTAATCATCTCTCCTCCCCCCCCCCCCCCCCCCCCCCCCCCCGATCTCCTCACCTGCATTGCTTGCTAATACGTGATCCGGGCATCTCTTGCCCTTCTCCCCACCATAGTCCATCTCCTCCTCCCTTCCCCTCACCTTCATGGTCTTCTTTAAAGAGCTATTTCCCTTCTCAGAGGAGCCATAGCACAACAGCCATCCTCACAAGCTGCCCTGAAGCTTTCCTTCTCTGCCACAATCCACCCAGGTGGAAACAGGAAATTGCATCGGGGGAGGGGGGATTACGATTCATCATGAGAGAGAGGGAAAGCTTCAGGGCAGAGGGAGGCAGCTTGTGAGGATGGCTGCTGCAACAGTGTCCCTCTGAGAAGGGAAATAATTCTTAAGGAAAATCGGGAAGGTGAGGGGAAAGGAGGAGGATATGGACTGTGGTGGGGTGATGGAAGAGATGCCTGGACCGTGGGGGCCCCCTGGAGCTGTGGGACCCAGGGCAGCTGCCCTGTTTCCCCCCCCCCCCCCCCCCCCCAATGCTGGCCCAGTAAACACACACGTCTAACTTCGTAGTTTGTGCCTAGAGATGAGGGAAGGGACTAGATTAGTGGTTCTCAGGCTGGGAAAAATCTATCCAGTCTGGCTTCCATGATAATGAATACACATTAGATTTATTTTCATGTGCTGCTACCATAATGTGCTTATTAATTGTGGACATCCTGAAAATCTAATTGACTTCCAAGGCCCAGGTTGAAATGACCACTTGAGACCCCTTCCAATGTTTCAGCTCTTGAGTAAAAATATGCAAACCTACAGGATAGATTTGGAAGACTACCTTGCAAACCTGAAACAATTTAGTGATCTTTCTGAAGAAATGTGCTTCTGATTTGATGACTTTAGCAGTTTTGTTTTATATTTTTTGAAATTATTGACTGAAGTCTTTGAATTTCATTAGAATATTTTCAGTGTCAGCTTATAAAAGCTTGGAAAGATATGAAACATTTTTAAAATTCAAATTTTACTTTGAATTGTTAGCACATCCCTCAGGGCATGTACACAAGCAACCAAACCACAGTTCAGAAGCAACATAAAGTCTTTATTAGTATGGTTTGGGTTAAAACACAGAATATAGGCCTGTCTTCTTTTTTAGGCTGTCAGTTTAGGGCCTACATAAAGATTATTCAGTGCAAAAACAACAGAGATCAAGTATTCTAACAGGCCTACCATTTCAGTCTCAAAAAGGTTCTCTGAGCAGTTTCTGATATCATATACAGAATCCAGGCTATAATACTCACTCTACTTTGCAGTCCTAAGTGATCCCAGGGTCTGTCCTGGAGGCTCCTTCCTCTTCCCTCTGACTTTCTCTAACCCCTGTCTTTTATACTTCCAAGTTTGGGACCCCACTCTGTTCAATAGGTTTCCTTGCTCTGGTTTTGTAAAGGTGATGTGCCAAGTAACATGGTAAGTAGGATTGAGATTCTCTTATATATACCCTCATAACAACTACATAGAAAGATACATGACTGTATTAATCTATAACAACATATATTTTTTAATGCTATGTTATATATACTGTACATAATGAGTAACTGTATTTCTACTTACCTCCAAACACACTGACTCTGGTGCCATCACCAGAAATAACAGTGTTAAAATAGTTTGTTTGCACCATGCACCAGTAGATCGCACTCTCCTCTGTTTTCACCTTTTGGATGTGCAGCATGAAGGAATTGCTTCTGCTGTCTCTTACTGGCAGGAAACGCTCACAGAATCCTGGGCCGTAGCTGATTCCACTGTCGTTGTCATGTTTGAGAATGGTAGCTGGTGGGTTACCCGGCTTCTGCAGAAACCAGAAGACATGGAAGTCTTGGATTTTTCCACCTCCAAGTTGGCATTTCAGGATGGCCAATGTTCCGTCTTTAAAAGCAGCACTCTCTGGTTGGGTGACTGTCAGCTGGAGGCTACAACCTGATGTCAAAAGAGAAGTAGCAAGGCAGGAGAGAGACAATAACGTCTCATTAGGCAAGGATGTACTAGTGGAGATGATAGCAACCAAATCAGTGGTTAATTTCAAGCATTCTTAGGGGTCTTTTAACTAAGCAGTGGTAAAAGTTGGCCTAAGCACACCCTTATGCGGGTTTTTTCCCATGTGCAATGGCCATATTTACGCAGCCGGAAAATGGCCAATTTTCTATTTCCACCATTAATCGCCACACGCAACCATTAAAAAAAAATTACCATGGGAGCACTTACCAACACCAAGTTTGTAGGTGGTGAGGGCTCCCATGGCAATCTTATGCTAATAGGTTAGCACACAGAAATGTGGATATGCTGATTATTAGCACAAAAAATGCCTCCTGTGCCCCTTCACACATCCCATGGTAAGCATGCACTAGCGCTTACTGCTGCTTAGTACAAAGAGAGGTAATGATGGTTGGAGAGGTAGAAATGAATGTAGATTAAGTAGTCTGTGCTGACCTCAGAAGCAGGATGCAACTGGGCAGACTGGATGGACCAAGAGGTTCTCCTCTGTCACCAACTGCTACAGAAGAATGTAATAAAATCTACCTTATAAGAGAACTGTTCAAACTTCATAAAGAAGAATTTGATAAATGAAATCTTTATTTCTCATAGCCAGTGATGTTTAATGCTTTGTATGCTGGAATGTGTGGAGCTATTTTGTATAAGGCACATACTGTAAAATTTTAACTATTTGAAGAATTCTACTACTACTAATCATTTCTATAGCACTACTAGACATACGCAGTGCTGTGCACATTATATGCAGGTGCTTTCTCTGTCTCTTAGGTGATCAGGACAGCTACAATAAGCCTAGAAAAAGTGATTCCCCAAAGCTCATATACACAGACAAATCCAAGGATTAGAAAAGAAAGGGAGATAGAGTGACTTGTCAGGTCAGTAGCAGAAGGGATTCTTCAACACTTGTTTCACAGCTTCTGTTGTATCACAGTCCAATGATCCCTTAACGTTTATCATTAAGCTGCTTAGAGTGCTTGGAGCATGATGGATTTTACATTGTGTGATTGGGTGTGACTGTATTCTAAACTGAAAAATTGTATAATTGGGAATACCAGTTATGTGTGTGATGAGAAAATATGAATAACATGTAAATAGAAATGTAAATAATTCTGGACCACAGAGGTTTAGCTTTAGCTCTGAAAGACATACCACCCCAGCCTTATGAAGTTATGGTGGTTATTTTAGAAGCTCTATTCCAGCTTTGGATGTCTGAAAATTAGCATTTAGATATCCATATTGCATGGATGTTCAAATCCCAATTTTACAAAGGCAGGTTAAGGACGTCTAACACTGCAGTGCAGCCATATGGCAAAGGGGCATGGTCTGGACGTTTTTTTTTGGATGGGACTAGGGAGGGCCCAAAATATGGACATCCAGCTTCGATCACAGAAGAAGGGAAGTCCAAGTCTAAAAAGATGGACGTCCGTATTTAGATCTAGTACGTGTCACGTCCAGGTTACAGAAAGATGCTCTGATTAAGCAGCTGCCCACTGGAGGGACAAATCAGCTTTCTACCATATGTAATGACCCCTGATACAAACATTGTACTAAAACACAGCCAAGTTGTGTCAGCATAATAAAGACTTTCCATTTGGACCCGTGGTCCACATATCCATTTATTCAGCCGTCTTCGCTTTCTGTTTTTCCTTGGGATATCTGCAGAGATTCTCTTCTTTGTCTGAAGAGTGAGAGTGCATGCATGTATGTTTATGTATCTGTGGTAGAGACAATCTCATATAAATAGAGTTTCCCTTTGAAAATTTGGGCTGGAATGGAAAAGTCCTCAGATACTAAATAGGGAAGTTTTCAGCCTGGGGAACTTACTCAGCTAACTATTAAGTTACCTTCAAAACCTGTTGTAATGCTATTGTCTGTATCCTTTCAGAAGCACCAAAGAGATCTAAATATTTTATTTTACTTCTTCCATTTTGGAAGCTTTTTTCACATATAAAACTTTGTAAATTTATACCTCAGACATATGGGAGTACTTCTATAATATAGGTGCTAACAGCTATATGCCCATTACATGTGTAAATGTTTATAATAATGGCATTTACACACGTATATGTCCACAGTCACATGTAAATGCAAAAATTCTACCTAAGCATTATTCTGCAAAACTCACTTAATTTATACTGTATAATGTATATTTGCAAGGGAGGTGCACAGTGTACATATGTGTGGAGCATAGGTGGGACTCACACAAGGAAGTTAGAGAAAGGACAGGAGATGGCAGGAGTGTGCTTGGCCCATTATCTGGGCTGAAGCCAGTAGGTGGAATTTGTTGCCCTATCAATTACATTGTCCTGGGTGTATCAAGATGGCGGCAGCTGCACAGGGGAAAATGAAAACCTCCTTGAGTGGACCGGCTTCAGCTTTGTGACATTATCCCGTCTCCTGTTCTTTCTCCAACCTCCTTGGACTCACACATGTGTAATGAATAGAATACTAGAAGTTACACATGTATTTGCAACAATTAAGGCCTCTTTTACTAAGCCACGCTAGTGATTCCTGGCATGGAAATGAGAGGAAGCCCATTCAATTCCTATGAGCTTCCTCTCAATTGCTGTGCAGGAATCGCTAGTTCAGCTTAGTAAAAGAAGCTCTTAGGTGCTAACACTTATACAGCTCTATGGCACCTAACTATTAACCCCCTAATTACGTGCGCAGTTTATAGAACAAAGTCAGTTGCATGTGTGATTTAACTCAATAATTAGCTGTTAATTGGAGGTGACAGCATGTGACTATAATTGGTGCTAATTTACACCAATTAGCAGTTACATATCTGCCTTTAGTTCCAGAACGCACAACTTCAAAGGGGTAATGGACATGGGAAGGGCATGTGTGTGTCAGGAGCTTATCAAGCAGGTTAAAGAATACTATCATATACTGTATGTGCCTAACTGCCTAGAGTTATGTGCAGTGGTGTGCTGGAGCCAGCTCATACCAGCTCGCGAGAGCCAGTTGTTATTTTTTCAGAGTTTTGGGAGCCGGTTGTTAAAGTAGCTACTATAACAACCGGCTCCCAAAATTTGGGCTCTGGTCCCCACCTGGCAGTGTCGACAGCGTCCCCTGTGGCTTTGGGCTTCTTCTTCTCACACCGTCACATGCAGCACTTCTTCTCTTTCTCTCTGTTTCTCCTCCTCCCCCATAAACTCTCTTCTATTGCTTTGCGCGAACCCGAACTTAATTTTTTTTTTTAAAGCAGTGTTAACACATCAGCATGAATAGGCTGCTTCAGCCAATCCCAGGGGCCTTCCTTCAGCTCTCGGGGGTGGAACACGCAGAAGGAAGGCCCGTGGGATTGGCTGAAGCAGCCTGTTCCTGCTGACGTGTTAACACTGCTTAAAAAAATTAAACGCAGAAGACGGGCAAGAGCAAGAGGCAAGAAAGTGCGAGGGGAGAGAGCAGAGAGGTGCTGCTTGGGGGGGTAGGGGACAACAAGGGAGTCAGCCAGCTAGGTATTGCATGTGGAAGGGGAAGGAGGGAGAGAGAGAGAATCTGCATCAAGAGGGGTAGGTTCGAGACTCAGGAGAGTGGTGCTGCTTGGGGGAGGGCAACAAGGGAGACAGATACTGCATCATGGGGGGGGGGAACAAAGGAGGCAGCCAACCAGGTACTGCATGGGGGGAGGTTGGAGGGAGGGAGAGAAGTGCTGCATGGGGGGGTAAGGAAGGGGAGAGTTGCTGCATGGGGAGTCAAAGAAGGAGAGGGGTGCTGCATTGGAGGAAACAATGAGGAAGACAGGTACTCAGTGGTGTGCTGGAGCCGGCTCGCACCGGCTCGCAAGAGCCGGTTGTTAAATTTTCTTCCAGTTTGCGAGCCGGTTGTTGCAAATAGCGAGCCGGCTCTGGCTCTCCTCCCTCCCTCCTCCCTCCCTTCGGATCCGCCTCACCTCCCGCTTGTTTTTTAAATTCTTGGCTTCCAGCGCCGAGTCGCCGACTGTCCTGAGTCCTCCCTTGCCGATTTGCGCTTTAAAAATGGCCGCCGAGACTTCCAGAGGCGGCCTCGCGAGACTTCGGCTGAAGTCTCGGCGGCCATTTTGAAGCGCGAATCGGCAAGGGAGGACTCAGACAGTTGGCGACTTGGCGCTGGAAGCGAAGAATTTAAAAAACAAGCGGGCACGCGGTGAGAGACCGGATCGGGAGGGCGGGAGGGAGGGAGGAGAAGAAAAATTTCATAAAACAGCTCGGGAGGGGGTGGCAGGGAGGGAAAAGAGAGTCGCTGCTGGGCATGGGTGGATGGAGGGGGTCGCTGGACATGGGTGCATGCAGGGCAGGGGAGAGGAGGGTCACTGCTGGACATCTGGGTGCATGCAGGGCAGGGCAGAGGAGGGTACACTGCTGGACATGGTGCATGCAGGGCAAGGGAAAGGAGGGTCACTGCTGCACATGGGTGCATGCAGGGGAGAGGAGGGTCACTGCTAGACATCTGGGTGCATGCAGGGCAGGGCAGAGGAGGGTCACTGGGTATGGGTGCATGCAGGGCATGGGAGAGGAGGGTCACTGCTGGACATGGGTGCATGCAGGGCAGGGGAGAGGAGGGGAGAGAGAAGAAATGCTGGACATGGATGGAGGGGAGAGAAAAGTGAGGAAGGAGATGAGATGAGGGAAAAGGAAGAGAGGAGAAAAACTGCACATGGATGAAGAAAATAGGCAGAAGCTGAGGACCAGAAATGAAGAAGAAAGGAGGAAAGAAATAAATGGAAAGGAAGCCCTGGAAACGGAGTTAAGAGGACAGATAGCAGCAGAATCGGATACTGGGCCAGCATGATCAGAAAAACAGTCACCAGACAACAAAGGTAGAAAAAAAATCATTTTATTTTCAATATAGTGTTTGGAATATGTTCACTTTGAGAATCAGGTGTTCAACATTAAAAGTTTATATTTATTTACTTATTTATGGCATTTTATCCCACATTAAACATGAATTAGATTAGAACCTGGGATCATTTAATTTTTTTTCCTGGAGAGAGTAATGCATTGCCCCCCTCCCCCGCTATAGCCAGCTCTGCAATTTTGGGGGGGTGCAGAGGTGGACGGGGGGGGGGGGGGGGGGGCGCTGAGGTGGACTGGGGAGAGAGCCTGTTGTTAAAAATTTACCAGCACACCACTGCAGGTACTGCATGGGGGGGGGGGGGGGCAAGGAGAGAGTGAAGTGCTGCATCAGGAGGGGTAGAGAGGGACAGAGTTGCTGAATAAGGGGTGGGTCAATGAGGGACAGAGGTGCTGCATCAAGATGGGTGCAAAGAAGCAGAGAAGTGCTGGATAGGTAGGTTAGGTACTAAAGAAAGAGATTCAGTGAGGTAAGGGGAATGAGGAAGAGAAGGGCCACAGAGAGGGAAAGAGGTGCTGGACTTTGGGGATGGGGATTGGAAGGACAAGAAAGAGAGAGAGGTGCCAGGACATGCGGGGAAAGAAGGAAGAGGGAGAAGTGCTGACCCTGCAAAGAGGAGACACAACAGATGTGAGGGAAGAGCGAAGAATACTTGCTGGACCTCTGGGGGGAGAGAGAGGGGGAGATGCTAGCATGTGGCTGGGGGCATAGGTGGGAAAATGTGGGATACAAATGTAACGCAAGAATAGGAACACAGAGATGGGAGATGCTCAACATGGTAGGAAGATATGGGGTGATGCTGGGTCAAACAGATAGGGATGCAGAGAGAAGATGGATGGTGGACATGAAGAGAGAGGAAGTGCCAAATGGACAAGTAGACTCTGGCAAAACAGTTAAGGAAGAAAGAGGAAAGCAGAAATCAGAGACTGGGACCAACACAATAAGATCAATAAAATGACCAGACAATGAAGGTAGAAAATGGCATTTATTTTCTATTTATTGTTTAGAATATGTCAGTTTTTGGAATGTGTGTCTGCCAGAACTGGTTTTAGACATGGCTGGGGGCCTGGGGCCCACAAGAAAAACCTTACTCCTTGGTCTTCAATGAGCAGAATAGCAGTGGTAAATCTCCAGCATTGAGATGGGCCACCTTTGCTGGCAATGATATCAAGTCCCGCCAGCCAAATTAAATGGAGTGCCACTGCTCCCCGCTGCTTGTTTCTGGCTCTGAGCAGCATGCCAGGACTTCTTACACAAGAATGCATGAGTGGAGGAGTGGCCTAGTGGTTAGGGTGGTGGACTTTGGTCCTGGGGAACTGAGGAACTCCCACTTCAGGCACAGGCAGCTCCTTGTGACTCTGGGCAAGTCACTTAACCCTCCATTGCCCCATGTAAGCTGCATTGAGCCTGCCATGAGTAGGAAAGCGTGGGGTACAAATGTAACAAACAATTCCTGGCATGCTGCTCAGAGCCAGAAATAAGCAGCAGGGAGTGGTGGTGGTCCATTTATTTGGCTGGTGGGGCTCGGCCTCCCTGCCAACAAAGGTATGTCTAGCATCCCCGTATGGGGAGGGAGGGGGAGAGAGAGAAATGCATTGCCCCCCTAGTCCACCCAGGGCCCCCCCAAATTGCAGGGCTGGCTATGCCCAGAGAGAGAGCCTGTTGTTAAAAAATTTCCAGCATACCACTGGTTATGTGTGACCATTTATACTAGGTTTGAGCTGGCATGAATGTTTTTGCCTAGCGTTAGAGGCAGAGGTAAGGTAATGTTCTATAATAGCAGTTCCATCATAGAATAATTTACTGCCATAAGCCCTCATTGCCTTTATATTTTTGTTTATCTCACTCTTCAGGGCAGTCTACCCTTGGCATATGTGATTTCTGTCAGCGGCAAAGGAGTGTGAAAATGACTTGCCCAGCTACCCCAGTTCTCAGTCCACTGCTACAGAGCTGCCATTACTCAGTTTCAGGAGAGTTTTTTTGGCCAGTCCTGTTTTTGAACGTACATCCCAATTTAGTGTGCTATTTGTAGTTTGTGATTATACCCATTGGAAATCAAAGCTTTAGGTCCTGTGGAGGGGCATAATCGAAAGGGGACGACCATCTCTAAGGGCGTCCATCTGTAAAGACATCCCGGCGAAGGGGTGGGGAAACCCGTATTATCAAAACAAGATGGACGTCCATCTTTCTTTTCGATAATACGGTCGGGGACACCCAAATCGTGAAATTTAGGTCGACCTTAGATATGGTCGTCCCCAATTTTCGGCGATAATGGAAACTGAGGACGCCCATCTCAGAAATGACCAAATCCAAGCTATTTGGTCATGAGAGGAGCCAGCATTCGTAGTGCACTGGTCCCCCTCACATGCCAGGACACCAACCAGGCACAGTAGGGGGCACTGCAGTGGACTTCAGAAATTGCTCCCAGGTGCATAGCTCCCTTACCTTGTGTGCTGAGCCCCCCAACCCCCCCCAAAACCCACTCCCCACAACTGTACACCGCTACCATAGCCCTAAGGGTTGAAAGGGGGCACCTACATGTGGGTACAGTGGGTTTCTGATGGGTTTTGAAGGGCTCACATTTACCACCACATGTGTAACAGGTAGGGGGGGGGGATGGTCCTGGGTCCACCTGTCTGAAGTGCACTGCACCCACTAAAACTGCTCCAGGGATCTGCATACTGCTGTGATGGAGCTGGGTATGACATTTGAGGCTGGCATAGAGGCTGGAAAAAAAAATATTTTTTTTTGGGTGGGAGGGGGTTGGTGACCACTGGGGGAGTAAGGGGAGGTCATCCCCAATTCCCTCCGGTGGTCATCTGGTCAGTTCAGGCAACCTTTCGAGGCTTGGTCGTGAAACAAAATGGACCAAATAAAGTCAGCCAAATGCTTGTCAGGGACGCCCTTCTTTTTTCCATTATCGGCCGAGGACGCCCATCTCTTAACCACACCCCCGTCCTGCCTTTGGTATACTGCCGACACGCCCCCATGAACTTTGGTCTTCCCCGCGATGGAAAGCAGTTGAGGATGCCCGAAATTGGCTTTTGATTATGCTGATTTGGGTGACCCTGAAAGAAGGACGCCCATCTCCCAATTTGTGTCAGAAGATGGGTGTCCTTCTCTTTCGAAAATGCCCCTGATAATGTACCAGGATAGGGTTGTTAGAAATCCAGAGTGGCCTGAAATCTCCCTCCTGAAACTGGGTAACTTAGCAGTTCTCCAATTCTAACCATTAAGCCACTCTGTTCAAAATATATGCTTATCTAGTCCCTATGCTCACTTGGAAAGTATTACTGCTGCCATGCCCAGAGCTAGGCACTGAATGTTTTCCTTCTACTACTGGAGAAGTGAAATGTGTGTGGGGAAGGGAGGCCATGAATGAAGATCTTAGACGGGGGCAGTGGTGAGAAAAGAAATAAATTGGGGGGGGGGGGGTTGTTCATGATAGGGTGGCCTACAAATATATGTCTGCCTAGGGCCTAATATAGTGTTGGTCTGGCCCTTAATAGAAAGCTAGGTTTAGAAGGGACCTCAAGAGAGGATCCACTGAAAGTAAGACTATGGAACATAATCTACAGCAGTGGTACTCAAACCTGTCCTGGGGTCCACCAGCCAATCAGGTTTTCAGGATATCCCTAATAGAGCCCAACCAAAACCAAGATCTTCGGTTCTTGCCAAAATTGAATCTGTGATCGAATTTAGCAACTCAGTTTCAGTAGGAACCAAAACTACTCACCCCCAACAGCTCCCAGTTTCTTCCCCCCACCCAACCAAAAAAGCCTCCCTCCTGATTCCCTCCCCCCTCAGCAGCAGCCACCTCTGGGGCCTACCTTTTTGTTGGTGAGTAGTGGGTGCAGGGAGCATCCTCCCTCACTCCTATACATGGCCCGGTTCGAGGCAAAATGGCTTCTGCTATTTTCAATGGCAGTATCACAAGATTGTCACTGGAGGTTCCGGCAGCTATTTTGAGATTGGTACCAGCACGGGCAGGAGACGTGTTCCCGCCCGTGCTGATTCCAATCTCAAAATGGCTGCTGGGACCTCCCATGGCAGTCTTGGCATCCATTTCTGCTGAGCAGCGGCATCAGGCAGGAACAAGTGGGGTTTGTTCCTGCCCAGGAGAAGTCACTAGACCACCAGGGACTCTTAAGATAGGCCCAGGGAGGCCTACGAGTGGTTGGCCAGGTTGGGGGGGGGGCAGAGAGTGATCGCAGAGTGTTTGCAGGGGGGGGGGGGGTCAGTTTTTGTCGAAAATGCACTGGCATTTTCAGCAGAAACCTGAACCTGGATTATAGGCCACTTTCAGTGCTGAATCTGAAACTGAAATTTGGTTGCCTTGTATACCCTAATGAATATGGATAAGAGAGATTTGCATGCCTGTCACCTCCATTATATGCAAATTTCTCTCATGCATATTTATTATAATATACTCAACAACTGTTACAATTATATCCATCTTTATTACATATTTAAATATCATAAATCTAACAATTATTGTCTAAAATTCCCACTATATCCAATCATTCATCCACTCACACAATCTTAAATCCCTAAAATCGGTAACATTAACATACCATTGCAGTGCCCAGAATAATTGTGTCACTCATAATTTCACCAAAATTTCAATAACAATATTATTATAGAGCCTGTCAATTACACAGTCAGTCAGAGATATGAGGAGTATGGCCACGTGTGCTGTAACCGGTGTGTGTATTGTAGTTATGCAATGCAAGTTAAAGAAGTGAGTGTCCCTCATACAGGAAAGATATATCGCTTGCAGGCTCATACTGATTGCAATACTGCAAATTGTGTGTTTGGGATAAAATGCCCTTGTGAGTTATAGTACATCGGTTTAACCACTAGAAAGATTAAGGTTAGAATAGCTCAGCATCTAAGTAATCTTCGCACAGGACGAATGGAAGCCCCACTTGTTTCACATTGGGTAGATGCTAAACATGAAGTTCAGGATCTTAGATTTGTAGTTTTAAGTCAAATCAGTCCTGACAGGGGTGGGAATTTGCCTCGTATGTTATTAAGAAAAGAGCAAAGGTTAATTTACCTTTGGAATACTGTGAGCCCTAATGGGTTAAACAAGGAGGTGGAGTGGTTAAACTTGTGCCAGGGTATTTAAACTCAGTCTCTTTGAAGCCTCGATATGCGCATGTGTGGGCGTCTTTTGAGATGCTGCCACCAGCACATCCATGACTGCTGAGTGTTTGGCCACCTGTAGAGCTGGTAAGAGTTTATAGTATTGGTTTTAAAACGGATGAGTTAATGTTTGTGAAAAATAAGTGGATGTTATTATTGTTGCTTATTTAGATTGATGACCCCTGAAGACGCTTTTTGCGAAACACGATCGTGTAGGGTCTGTACAATACTACCTCAATGAGCAAATGAGATGTTAAGACTTCTACGGTCTATGCCCTGAAAATGGTAGATACAGATCAAGGTCAGGTATGCATATGAGTTTATCTTGTTGGGCAGACTGGATGGACTGTACAGGTCTTTTTCTGCCGTCACCTACTATGTTACTATGTTACTATGTTACAAGTGATGTAAGCTCCTGAGAGGCAGCATGAAGTTGAAGGAAAGAATTACTGATTAAAGATTCAGCAGTAGTTCCGTGAAGATTGGAGTCATGCTGTGAGAGAAACTGTGTTGTGAGCCTGCTATAACAGAGAACAGTGAATCAGCAGTGGTTCACGCTGTGAAGCAAGACTTTGGTTCAGCGTGGGCAGATGGGAAAAATTTTCCCCACCCCAAATCGGCCCTAAACCAGCCCAAAACCCACCCAAAGTCAAACCCCGCCTCCAACATCACCGACCCCGCCTCCGTCACCGCCCCGCCCCCAACATCACCGACCCCGTCCCTGACGGCACCTCTGACGTCTTCAGCCCCGCCCCTGATGTCAACCCTACCCCGGAAAAGCTTCTATTGGACCAAATTGGACCAATAGAAGCCCCCGAAAAAAGCGCAAACCCCGCACAGCTGCAACGAAAAAGAAGCCCAATTTCCCGCAGCCCGCAGCCTTTGAAAATTTCCAGCATCCTGGCTTAAAAAGCAGCCCAATTGGGTGGGAAACCCACCCATCTGGCAACACTGCTTTGGTTTGAGCCTGGTGTGATGGAGAACTGTTATATGAGCAGCTGCCTTGTCTTTGAAAGGCAAGATAAAACAACATCCGATATATAGAGAAATTCAAAGACTGGTAACAAATGGATTGAGAGAATATGTTAATGAAGAAAAGTTTTCTCTGACTGGATTTCTCTGGATTTTCAGAAGGCGTTTGACAAAGTGCCGCACGAAAGACTCCTGAAGAAATTGCAGAGTCATGGAATCGGAGGTAGGGTACTATTATGGATTAAGAACTGGTTGAAAGATAGGAAGCAGAGAGTAGGATTGCGTGTCCAGTATTCTCAGTGGAGGAGGGTAGTTAGTGGGGTCCCGCAGGGGTCTGTGCTGGGTCCGTTGCTTTTTAATGTATTTATAAATGACCTAGAGATGGGAATAACTAGTGAGGTAATTAAATTCGCCGATGACACAAAATTATTCAGGGTCGTCAAGTCGCAGGAGGAATGTGAACGATTACAGGAGGACCTTGCGAGACTGGGAGAATGGGCGTGCAAGTGGCAGATGAAGTTCAATGTTGACAAGTGCAAAGTGATGCATGTGGGTAAGAGGAACCCGAATTATAGCTACGTCTTGCAAGGTTCCACGTTAGGAGTTACGGATCAAGAAAGGGATCTGGGTGTCGTCGTCGATGATACGCTGAAACCTTCTGCTCAGTGTGCTGCTGCGGCTAGGAAAGCGAATAGAATGTTGGGTGTTATTAGGAAGGGTATGGAGTCCAGGTGTGCGGATGTTATAATGCCGTTGTATCGCTCCATGGTGCGACCGCACCTGGAGTATTGTGTTCAGTACTGGTCTCCGTATCTCAAAAAAGATATAGTAGAATTGGAAAAGGTACAGCGAAGGGCGACGAAAATGATAGTGGGGATGGGACGACTTTCCTATGAAGAGAGGCTGAGAAGGCTAGGGCTTTTCAGCTTGGAAAAGAGACGGCTGAGGGGAGATATGATAGAAGTGTATAAAATAATGAGTGGAATGGATCGGGTGGATGTGAAGCGACTGTTCACGCTATCCAAAAATACTAGGACTAGAGGGCATGAGTTGAAGCTACAGTGTGGTAAATTTAAAACGAATCGGAGAAAATTTTTCTTCACCCAACGTGTAATTAGACTCTGGAATTCGTTGCCGGAGAACGTGGTACGGGCGGTTAGCTTGACGGAGTTTAAAAAGGGGTTAGATAGATTCCTAAAGGACAAGTCCATAGACCGCTATTAAATGGACTTGGAAAAATTCCGCATTTTTAGGTATAACTTGTCTGGAATGTTTTTACGTTTAGGGAGCGTGCCAGGTGCCCTTGACCTGGATTGGCCACTGTCGGTGACAGGATGCTGGGCTAGATGGACCTTTGGTCTTTCCCAGTATGGCACTACTTATGTACTTATGTACTTATGACTGTGTAATTGACAGGCTCTATAATAATATTGTTATTGAAATTTTGGTGAAATTATGAGTGACACAATTATTCTGGGCACTGCAATGGTATATTAATGTTACTGATTTTAGGTATTTAAGATTGTGTGAGTGGATGAATGATTGGATATATTGGGAATTTTAGACAATAATTGTTAGATTTATGATATTTAAATATGTAATAAAGATGGATATAATTATAACAGTTGTTGAGTACATTATATAAATTTGCTGCAACTATTTATTGAAATTAACCTAAGATAGCATTGTGAGATTGATGCATATTATTAGGGATATACATGATAAAAGCAGATCAGTAATAGATAAACATAGACTTTTATTCGCAATCTCCTTACATCACATCCTCAGAGAAGGCACCAGGACAATGTAAGGAGATTGCTATTTGTAGGAATAAAAGTCTATGTTTATCTATTACTGATCTGCTTTTATCATTTCCATCTTGGAACTTGCAGATTGATTGCCTTCCTGGTTTTTGGGACCTATTTATTAGGCATATCCTGAAAATCTGACTGGCTGGTGGACCCCAGGACAGATTTGAGTTCCACTGGTCTACAATATACAACAAATTTGTTACTTACCTTGGAAAATAAGGGCTATGAAGGTCAAACACAGAAGTTGGGTGGTCATAGTGTCAAAGTGGTGTCTTCGCATGCGCATCAAAGTGTGATAAATGGACAAAAGCTCAGCTATTTTTAGGAACAGAGACAGAACAGATTTGTAAATTATTAAGCAATATATTTTGCAATAGGAATGATTTCCATAACTCCTAAATCTTTCAAGCAGATGAACTTTCCTAGCTGCCACTTTATGAAACAAATTAAGCTCAAAATGGTTAACCCAAAGTGATGTAATTTATTTATTTATTGGGATATATTAACTTCCTTTATGAAGAGATTCACCCAAGGTGGTGTACAGCAGGTAAAGTTTAACATAAAACTTACAATTTTGTTAACAGCATAAACAAATTATAATTAAATTGAAATTATAAGCATAACTACAGTAAATGAGATATACTTGGACAGGAAATTGAATCCTAATATTTTTGCTAACAAGATATAATATAAGCATTTAGCAGCACCAAAAAACAGTCATATAAAAAAGTGATAAATGTATATATTTAGAATTTTCTGATTTTGCCTGTATGACATTCCATAAGAACTGTAATGCACTTCAGTATTTTGGTCAATAATACTGATGCTTTGGATCAGTTTATTAATTCATAGCAACATAATAATATAGTAAAAGATAACACAAATACCAAATTGCCCGTTCTGTCGACCTAGTATAGATTTATTATTTAGGTATAAATATATGCAAATTTTCTAAATGCCAACAAACACCAACTCGCTTCTTGGTGTTCCACTCAATCTTTCAACCCTGCTTCTGTGAATTATATAATAGGATGTATTAAGATGCACTAGAAGATTAAAAAAAAAAAAAAAAGAAAAACTATCTTTTTTGGTATTTTGAATCTAAAATACAATCATTTTAAGTACCGGTCTCAAGTAATAATATTGTTCCTTTTCTAACTGTATATGTTTATTGATACAAATTATAAGTATAGTAGGGAGTACACATGAGAAGGACTGTGAAACATATACCATAGGACGGAATACCATGGGGACTGTGAGAAGATGTATTTAGATAGGGAATGCTTTATTCCAGCTCACTGTTTTATTCTATCTCAACCTTTCCCCATGTCATCCCCTTTTCTTGCCCTTCTTCTCATATCTCTCATTTCATATCCTCACTCATTCTCTCAACTCACTCATGCATCCTACTCATATCTAAAACTACCAAGTATTCACTATCCCTCAAATTCCTACTCCATCTCTCCTATCCATAATTTCCTGCACTGTTCCACTTTCTCTCCCTTCCACCCACACCCTCTAGCCACCTCTATCTTCTGCTCTGTTCCTCTGCCCTCTACCCATACCCCTTATCCTATCCATCTTCCGCTCTGTTCCCCTCCACTCTACCCCATCCATCTCTTGCTCCTTCCCCTCCTCCACTCCTCTGCCCCCACCCCACAGTCCTATCCATCTCCTACTCCTTCCCCCTCTGCCCCACCCTGCAGTACTAGCCATCTCATGCTCCTTTCCCCTCCCCCACTCCTCTGTCCCCACCCTGCAGTCCCATCCATCTTGTGCTCCTTCCCTCTACCCCATCCCTCAGTCCCATCCGTCTTATGCTCCTTTCCCCTTTCCCCAGTTCCATCCATCTTCTGCTTTCCAGTATCTCCAATTTCACCTTTTTCACCTTTTTCTTTCTCCATGTACACCGTCATTCCCTCTGCGTCCCTATCTGTCTTGTCCAGCATCTCCCCTTTGTGTCCCTGTCCCTATTATCTTATTCAGTACCTGCTGTGTTCCCAACCCTCCCCATCCCATTTCTCCCCCTTCTTTCCCCTTTCTCTTGGACTCCCACCCCAGGGCCAGCATGTCTCTCTCTTCTCTCCCATGCCCCCTCCCCATGGTACTGCATCTCTCTCTCCTCCTTCCCCTTCATTGGATACAGTATCTTTCCCAATCTGTCCCTCTCCACCACCCCCACACATCCAATCTTTCTCTCCCCTCCCCATTCCAGCATGTCTCTCCCCTTCTTTTCCCCAGCTCCTCATCCAAGCTCTTGCTTCCTCTCCCTAACCCTTGTGATCTCGCATCTTTTTTCTCCTACCCATCCACAGGTGGGGCATCTCCCTCTCTCTTTCCACTACTGCTGCCCCTGCGAGGTTCAGTGTCATTCTTCTTCTCTCCTCCCTCTCGATGCCCAGTGTCACTCTCCTAATCTCCTTCCTCCCCTCCCCCTGCAAGGTCCAGTGTTGCTTTCCCTAAGATATAATCTAAGAAAACATAAAAAAATAAATAACTTACTGCATTTTAAAGTTTACAATATGGAGGCAGATGTATTGATAAGCACTATCAAAGACAGCCGCATGAACTGAGGAAGAACTTTCATCATTGTAAGCTTAGGAGATCTCAAGTACTTGGTTTGTGTCTTTGAGCTCACCCCTCGGATTCTCACCCAAAGAGCACTACCTGCTCCTTGGGCGCACCAGTGCATCATGAAACGACACAGATAAGTTTGTTTTATAAAGTTGGTCAAACACCAGCACAGCTTACATTGGGTGTTGTGTGACACTTAGTGGGCAGAGCAAAGGTGATCAGGCAGAACTGAATAACTTGTAAGGGACGTACAAAACAAACACTTTCAAAACATTTTGAGAGCAGAGAATAAGCTAAGTTATAGCTGTTTTGGTGTGGCTTCACTGACAAAAGATGATTTTCAATGATGATTGTTCACAGCAGGTAACCCAGATATTTTAAATGCTTTGCCACAATGCTAGGGACATTAGGTGTGACCTCTTAGAGCTGGAGGAGATTTCAAACAAACCATGAGTAGAGAGGTGTGGTAGCCGTGGTAGTCCATTTTTAAAGGTAATCAATAGAAATAAAAGAAAATAAAACATGGAAAAGAAAATAAGATGAAACCTTTTTTATTGGACATAACTTTTACCTCATATTGGACATAGCTTTTACCTCATCCCACACTGAAACACACAATCATAACATTCAAGAACAAATACACACACACATTACACACCTGTAGACCACTTTTCACATATACTATGACGTTCTTTTTAAATCACACTCTGGTATTCCTTCCCAACAGAAACACATTATGACATTCCATTCAGTACAAACACACAACCCTGGTACTTCTTGTTTTTATCCCCAAATACAGAATCTCTGACATCCCTTCCCTCTGTCAACACTAAAATCTTGTTAACTCTTCACAACAAATATCATCTTCAGTCCCACGTGGCAGACAAATATCCCTTGACATCTCTTTATATCTTCAAAACAAACACAAATGTATTAAGTTATGTCCAAACAAACCTTGGAAATGGTCCTAGGACCTAGATTACCGTTCTAAAATAAACATTAGGTCATTTAGGTCTAAAACACAATTGAAACCTGGATTTTTAATACTTCAAGTGTTGCGTTTGTGAGCTTGTAGTGGACAGAGTATCAAATTGTATGTATATGTTTTAGTGTCAGGGTATGTGTGTTTGTTTTGAAGATATAAAGATGTCGAGGGATATTTGTATGTTTTATTAGGAAAATATACCAAGTGGGACTGAAGATGATATTTGTTGGGAAGAGTTAACAGGATTTTAGTGTTGGCAGAGGGCAGGGATGTCAGAGATTCTGTATTTGATGATAGAAACAAGAAGTACCAGGGTTTGTGTGTTTGTACTGAAAGGAATGTCATAATCTGTTTGAGTTGGGAAGGAACACCAGAGTGTGATTTAAAAAGAACGTCATAGTATATGTGAAAAGTGGTCTACAGGTGTGTAATGTGTGTGTGCATTTGTTTTGGAATGTTATGATTTGTGTGTTTCAGTGTGGGATGAGGTAAAAGTTTGTGGATTTATGTCAGGAAGGGTATCAAGTTATGCATTTTAAGATAAGGGATCAGGATTTATGTTTTTATTTTTGTACAGATGGGGTATCAGAGCGCACGTGTTTATTCTGTGAAAGAGTATCAGGTTATTCCTGATTTTTAAAATATTTATCCAGCTATTCTCATTGTGGGGTGAGGGTTTACCCCCAGAGGTTAATGATTCGTGAGTAACTGTCTGTAACTAAACAAATAAAAACATGGTTAAAAGCTGGAAAATAAAAGGGGCAGGAAGAGGCAGAGGGGAATTGGAAAGGGAATCAGAGATGCAAGCTGAATTATTGCTTGATGGAGAAGGTTGGCTATTTGAAGGATGGCAATCTGGTTGTCTGAGGAAGGGGAAACAAGGTGCAGGCTGACAGGTTTGGGTACTGCTTACTGTTTATGGGAGTGCTGGTTGGCTGGTTATTTGTCTGGCTAAAGGGATTGGACTGACTTGTTGGGGGTGAATAGCTAACTGGGAAGAGACTGAAGACAAACTGACCAGAGAGAAAACATGCATGTGTTGAAGTAGTAGGGGAAAAGAGTAGGGGTAATGAATGAGATGAGTTGTCTGCATTTTAATCCATGCCTGCAGCACTACAACCACTACTACTACTACTACTACTATTTAGCATTTCTATAGTGCTACAAAGCGTACCCAGCGCTGCACAAACATAGAAGAAAGACAGTCCCTGCTCATAGAGCTTACAATCTAACCAGAGACACCATGGTTACCACAAGTACTGACATGCAAGAATTTGGCACTACCAGCAACTCAAAGTTTTCCTTGATCTCTACAGACTGAGAATGAAAAATCCATGAAAACCAGAGCTTCTGCTTGTGGTGCATAGAAGTGTTCCTCCTCCATGCTTGTCATCCACCAATTTGAATAAAGGACTTGACTCTGTCACCCTGGTTCGTCTCTCTGCGGTCATTTCCACCTTTTTTGTCTTTGCTGGGTTTCCGTGTGGGAGTGTTTTTTTTTTTTTTGGGGGGGGGGGGTTGATTACATTATTACACTACTCCAGAGAAATAAAATTATTGTTCTGTGTCATACTTTAATTCATTGTGACTTAGACAATGATTATATTGTGCTATTTTGACAACAGGAAGTTGTAGAATTTTTCAGAATTTTCAAATCTAGTGTACTGAATTTTATATTTTTTAAGCAGAATTTTAATTTTATTATAGAATTCCCCTGGAGTAGTACAGATAAAAAGTGGATTTATAAGTGAATATAAACACATATGTATAAATAGTTATTTTAGGAAATCCATCACTTACATGTAT
This sequence comes from Microcaecilia unicolor, assembly GCF_901765095.1. Lineage (NCBI taxonomy): Eukaryota > Metazoa > Chordata > Amphibia > Gymnophiona > Siphonopidae > Microcaecilia > Microcaecilia unicolor. The sequence goes on along the minus strand of NW_021963441.1, from coordinate 21,496 downwards.
AAGTTACAAAGTACTTTCATATTGTCCTGATATTCAAACTAGGGGACTCTTCTACTAAAGTGTGTAAATGTTGCATTTACCGCACGATTAACGCTAAAATTACCATGTGGTAAATACAAAGCCTGTGCAGTAAACTTAGGGGTGAATGGCCAGCATCTGCCCTGAATTTACCTCATAGGGCAGCAAGTCACCACACCACCTAGTTACATGCAGTGACTGATAACGCATTAGGCACTCCATGTAATGTGGTTCAAGCTCACTAGAAATAAACAAAGAAAGAAAGGAGAACAGGCATGGGCAGTGGTGCGCATGCTGGTTCCCTCCCTGATATCACAACCCCCCCAATCCCTTTTACATGTCACAACCCCTCCTGATCCTCACTCTGATATGTCACATCCTCCTGATCCTCCATGACACGTCACCAGTGTGTTTCTTCTAGCAAAAAAGGTGCCGGTATTCAAATGTCAGGCCACCCTTCAGGGATGAGGTGATCACTGAGGGACTCACCCCACAATGGTCAGGCCCCCTGCAACCAGTCACAGAATCTATGACAAGGCAGAATTGGTGTGTAGAGCCTGAGCTCTTTCATTAAAACTTGGGAACCATGGGCCAATTTCAGCACACAATGGTAAAGGTGCCGGTACTCAGTACCCCCAAGTACCCCCTCAAAAAAGCCCTGCATGTCACAACCCCTCCCAACCCTCTCCTGACATGTCACAATCCCCAATATCCCCTAACATGTCACAACCTCCATGATCCCCCCCCCCCCCTCAGGTCAAGCCCTGCCCTTCCAGGCACCTCCCTTCCTTGGGACTTACCTGGGGCCACATTGGTAGTTCAAGGGAACCCAGGCAGCAGTGGTTACCCTCTGCTGTCACCTGGATTGGCACCAAAATCTGAAATGGCACCAATGATCCCTAGAGGTAGTCCCCACTTTAGGTCCCTTCCCATCCTTGCGATCCTCCCAGATGCCTCTTCTGTTTCACAGCCAACTATGCCTAGACAGCAGAACACATTCTGCTTTTTGTTCTATTGGCCCCCAGTTATGGAATTCTCTCCCTCTAGATATGAAGCTCGAACAGTCATACCATAAATTCAAAAGATTGCCCAAAACCTGGTTATTTCATTACACTTATGTGCCTGGCTAACCCTAAGTCTATCTTCCCAACCCCCACCTAACTCTTTCTCCTGCAGTAACCTGTTTATCTTCTCTTCATTCCCCCCAGGAGGGTTTTAACATGGCTGGTTGGGGATAGGGAAGGGGCAGTGCTGTTGGAATCAGAGGTGCTGGGGGCTGAGCCGCTGTGGCACTTATTGACCTGTCAGCTGCCGCTAGCTGCCTCTTGAGGTAGCTGTAGGTTCAGCTGCACTATCAGCAGTCAGGACAGCTAGCACATGGTAAAGACCCATGATGGATGTACCTCCTCCCACCCCTATTATGCTCAGACTTGACCCACTCCTAAATTAGGAAACTAGCAAACTGAAGGCCCCTCTTTTAGTGCAGTAGACTGTACAGTGGGCTTGAAGTACTGTCTACTGCATTGGTAATGCTGTGTTAGCTGCATAACTCAGTTTAATAAAGAGGCCCCTGAGTTATATATTCAGGAGAAGCCAGTTAACATATAACTTCACTGTCTATTTTCAGAACCTATATGGATAGTATTGAGCTGAAAATATGACTGTAGGGCCTAATACTATCTATATGGAAGTTAAGCTCCACCCAGTGCATCCCAGGTTGCCATTTGGAGGGGTGCCTACAGAGGAGAGAGAGAGTGGTAGTCATTCCCTCCTCCAACTACGAGGTAGGCTGTGGGGGGGGGGGGGGGGGGGGGGGGGAGGGGTGCTGCTGAAGGTGTGGAGGGCTAACGGTACCACTTGACCACCAGAATCTTTTTAGTGTTTGGAGGGTAGGGGGGCCTAAAGGTCCACCAGACCTCCAGTCCTTGTGTTGGAGAGGGGGGGGGGGGGGCTTAGGTTTGACAGGTCCGGGAGAAAATTCCTGAGCTGTCAAACCTCTTCTGTTGGTCTCCCCCATTCCTTCTTTGCAGCGTAGGGTTTGCAGCGGAAGCAGCGCCCTTGTTTGGCACGCTGCCCACTGATCATAAGGGAGGAATGCAGGAGACCCTCATTTAAATGCATTTGAATGCAATTAGCGATCAGAGCTGGTGAGCACATTGTTTCATGAACTCACCAGCTCTGATCCTGGGGCGCAGACAAGCACGGTGCTAGTGCCCACATTTGTTTCTGATCATTGGCCCCCTACAGGCCTATTTTCAAAAGAGAAGGACGCCCATCTTTCGACACAAATCGGTTAAAGAATGTCAACCCCGTGGTTTCTCAGTTCCTTCAAATAATTTTGAAAGAGATCAGTTCAAAAAAAAAAACATGTTACTTTCTGAAAGACACATGGTGACTGAGAAAAAAATCTTTTAAAATCTATTTGTCTGCAAGATTAAAAACAACTTTTATTGATGACTTAGGTGAGGGTTGAACACAGAGGCGCATCTGTTTCTAAAAGCTGTAAGCTGAAGTCACTGAGGCACAAAAAAATAGAAATAAGTTTAATTTTAGGAGTTGCTTGTTTTTCAGTTTCAGTATTTTCTTAACTGGATTTTGCAAGGTTGTTTTTGTGTTACTTATTCTGATTCTAATAGGACACAATAAACTGAGGGCCAGACAGAGGGCAGGAGGTTAAAACCAGAGGCAATAACCAGAGATCCAGGAACTGCTAAGGGGAGAGAGGAGCAGGAGGGGAAAAGCAGGGACAATAAACAGAGATATAGGAACTGCTAATGAGAGAGAGAGAGAGAGAGAGAGAGAGAGAGAGAGAGAGAGAGAGAGAGAGAGAGAGAGCGCAAGGGCAGGAGGGGAAAAGCAGGGACAATAAACAGAGATACAGGAACCACTGAGGGGAGAAGCAGGGGCAATAAACATACAGGAACTTCTGAGGGGCCAAAGTATACAGAAAGGATGCTTAGAATTTTCTTCCTACTGTTTAGACCATTTGGCTTTTCCTCTTTTAGGCTTGCCTCTCATGAAAGCTGTGATCAATATCAGTGCACTGACACTGAGGATCTAATGAGTGATGGAACAGATTCAGAGTCTTCAAATGAGTGACAAACTCCTAATAAGTAAGACTGGACATCTCTTTTAATTTCCAACACATCTCTCCTTTCTATTGTTATACTGCAGTAAGTAAATGAAAAAACTAATGTTATCAATACAATTTAATAACATGCACTTTAATAGAAATAAGCACATAAATAATAGAAGCCCCGGTATTCTGTATGGCAGGGATGGGCAACCTCGGTCCTCGAGGCAGGGCCATTTTTAGACAGGGCAGAAAGTAAGGAGGGGGCCCCTGATAATATCCTCCCCTCCCCTCTCCCCCTGATCTCCCCATCTGCATTGGTACTACATGGTCTGGGCATCTCTTCCCTTCTCCTCACCATGATCTGTCTCCCTCCCTTCCACTCACCTCACCTTGTGGTCTTCTTTAAAAATTTATTTCCCTTCTCAGAGGGGCCCTGGTGCAGCAGCCATCCTCACAAGCTGCCTCTAGCTGCCCCGAAGCTTTCCCACTCTTTGCCATGATCCGCCCAGGCGGAAGCAGGACATTGCAATCACTGCAGAGAGGGAAAGCTTGCACAGGCAGCTTGTGAGGGTCCATCTGATAAGGGAAATAAATTTTTAAAGAGAGGAGGAGACAGATTGTGGTGGGGAGAAGGGGGAAAGGTGCCTGGACCCTGGGGCCTCCTGGATCTGTGGGGCCCAGAACAGCTGCCCTGTTTGTCCCCCCTTAATGCTGGCCCTGCCTCGAGGGCCACAACCCAGCTGGGTTTTCAGGATTTCCCCAATGAATATGCATAAGATCTATTTATGTGCATTGCCTCCATTATATGCAAATAGATCTCATGCATATTCATTGTATCCAAGCCTCGTGAGAAATATCTTCAAATAGTTACAATATACATGCATTTACACCAAGTAACTTATCCTTGATTCCTTTTACTTTTTTAACATTTTATTTCCTTCAAAATCTTAAGTTCACACAATCTGTAAAAACTCCCTTCTCCGAGGACAAGCAGGCTGCTTGTTCTCACTGATGGGTCGACGTCCACGGAGGCCCAGGAATGGCAATTTTTCACAGCAAAAATAGACAAAGTTTTGCCAGAGCCTTCTGGCGCACAGGACGCGCGCACTGCACATGCACAGCCATCTTCCCGCCCGTCGCGCGAGAGTCCCCACTCAGTTACCTTTTTTCCCGCGGTGAAGAGAGGCAGCATTTTTCCTGTCTTTTCTGAGCCCTTGGAAAGAGCCTTCGGCCGTTTTTTTGGAGATTTTCTCTGATTTTTCTCTTTTTTTATTTCTCCTTACCTTGCCTTTAAAAAAAGAAAAAAAGAAGTCCTTTACATCATAGTTTTTTGCCCTTGTTAAGTTTCCTTTCGTTTTTGCCGCGGCCCTCTTAGGCCACGCGTACACGGTTTTCTCTTTTTTGTGCTCTCCTTTTTGGCACAATCGCAAACTTTGATCTTGCCGCCGCTATTTTTCCATCCATGACATCGAGGACTCCCAGCGGCTTCAAGAAGTGTACTCGGTGCAACCGGTCGATCTCGGGTACCAAGACGTCGACCCATCAGTGAGAACAATCAGCCTGCTGTCCTCGGAGAACACCTGCTACAGGTATGTATCTTCGCTTTATCCTCACTGCTTCACAAACATTGCATTCATACAACACACTACTTTCTTTCTCTACTTTACTCAATACACAGTGCGAGTAGTACAAACTGATTGCCTTTGAATGAAATCGAACCTTTACATATACAATGCTGTCTTTTACCGTGGTCCTAATGATCCCCTCTATTCATAAAATAGTTCTTAATGTGACCTTAAAGGCACATGAAACTCTCCTGTATGTTTATAATAGTCTCTTATCTGTAGTTGTTTTCAATCTCCCTGGGGTTTTCAATTGCCTCCTTCTCTGAAGTTCTCTTTCTGGTTCATAAGATTTCCAGCCGAGGGCTGCTGTTTCTGCTGTTTCACTTTGCTCACTTTTCACTGCTGTTTATGCTTTTGCTAAGCAGCTCCTGGTTTCTCAATGTCACTGCTCATTTTCCATATCACACTGTGTTCTTTGTTAATCAAGCCCTTGTAATCAAGCCCAACACAATTGTGTTTTGCTCTAGGTGTCTCAGGGGCGAAGTCTGAGTTCAAACAAACAAACAGTGAGGATTCCTCCTTTGCTTCATATAAATTTAAATCAGATAATGAGCTGTTTTTAACTTCTACAACATACCTTATCATAATGAAAGCTAAACTTTACTTCTTCAGCTTTGTCAGGTCGGGCCACACACCAGCCTGCCCAAAATGGCGTTAAGTTCCCTTCAAACGCCACACATGCATCTCACTGGTTTCAATTCCTTCACCCTTATAGAACCGCGTACTCTATTGCTTTATTCAACCCAGTCGGGGGAAACAGTCTTCCACTGAAATATCAGAGGTTGTTACTACTACTACTACTACTACTTAGCATTTCTATAGCGCTGCCAGGGTTACGCAGCGCTGTACAAGTTTAAACATGGGGAAGGACAGTCCCTGCTCAAGAGAGCTTACAATCTAAAGGTAAAAACTATGTAGTCAGTGTAGGTATCAGGAATGGTAAGGTGTTCTACCTGTAGCATCTTTTGCAGTATATTGCCCCCCCTAGTGGTGTCCATTTGCACCAGAACTATAAATTTTAAATCATCCACTTTATGTCCCTGCCTTATCCAGTGATCCACTAATGGGGTTTCTATTTTACCCAATCTAATGTTGCTTAAATGTTGAGCAATTCTATATTTAATTTTCTTTATAGTCTGTCCAATGTACATTAACCCACATGGGCACTGAATCACATATATTACAAAGTCAGATTCACAATTTGTATTAGACTTTAAGTAAAACCTCTTCTCTTTTTCCTGATTAGGAACCTCTATCCAATCCCCTTCTATAACTAAAGGGCAATATCTGCATCCTATGCATTTATGATGACCTCCTTTTATTTTTAGAATATTTCTTCCTTTTCTTAGTTTCTCTCCCAAATTCCATCCCCTCTTGTATGTAAATCGTGGAGTATTCTGAAAATTCTTATGGACCCCCCAGCATTGTCCAATGCTTTTGAACAATTTTCTTTACTCCCTCGATATTAGCTACATATGGAAGGATACATGATATTCTATGTTCTCTGGCTTCTCACCCCTTTTCAAACATCCACTCCCGGTGTACATTATATGCTCTTTTAAATGCTTTATGTACAGTTTTTTTAGGGTAACCCCGCTGTCTAAACCGCTGTCACATCAGTTCTGCCTGGTCTAAAAAGTCTTCCTTATTGGTGCAAATTCAGCGAATCCGAAGAAACTGACCTATCGGGATGCCGTTTTCTAGTGGAGTCGGGTGGTGACTTGTGTAGTGTAACAGGGTATTTCTGTCAGTGGGCTTCCGGAAGACATTCATTGTGAAAGACCCTTCTGTATATCTGATGTTCATATCCATAAATTCACAATGTTCTCCTCCCACGCATGTTGAAAAAAGTGATATTACTATCACATTTATTCAGATATTCTAAGAACTCCCTCAGTTCTTCTAGGTTGCCTGCCCCCATGAGAAAAATATCTTCTCTCTATATAAAACGCACCGCCAACGTTCTATGAGGCAAACTTACCCTGCATTCCAAGTTAAGTTGTCATTGTAAGCTCCTTTGAGCAGGGACTGTCTTTTTTGTTGTTAAACTGTACAACGCTGCGTAACCCTAGTAGTGCTTTAGAAATGTTAAGTAGTAGTAGTATGGTCCAAATCAGTTTTCCACCATGAGTGCTTGCCCCGCCCTTGTGTCACAATGTGATGATGTTCGGGGCGGGGCTATGACACTCAACGAATCCCCAGTTCCACCACCCTCCGACGCTCCACCCCCCTGACGAACACAGAAAAACAGCGACCTACGCAGATCCTCCACCCCCCCCACACGGAGTGCCGTCTGAACACCTGATCCGCCGCGATCAACACGGAGGGTAAGTCCAGCAACAAGGGGAGGGGGATGGTAAGGAAAGCGCCTTGCTAGCGCCCGTTTCATTGGCCTCAGAAATGGGCCTTTCTTACTAGTCATCTATAAACCTGTACCATTGGAATACTTGACCTGCATACCTGCTTTTATATACGAATCTTTCTTTAAATTGTGCCATATACAGGCACGCTACAGTGGGGGCAACAGTAGCCCCCATTGCTACTCCCTTCGTTTGTAAGAAAAACTTATCTTCAAAAATAATTTTTCGTGATTACTAACCGGGCTAAGTTGTTAATTAATTCTATCTTTGCTGATGATAAATCTAACCCTTCCAGTGTGTCTGCTATAAAATTCAGGGCCGCCCCTTGTGGTATATTTGTATATAATGAATTTACATCAAGAGTCACTAGAATGAAGCTGTCAATGGGATGAAGTTGATCTAACTTCTGCATCAAGTGTGACGAATCCCTTACATATGATTTGATTTTGGGGACCTCTCCACAAATGAAAATCTACATATTGGGACAGGGGCTCCAACAGGGACCCCCTTCCATTTACTATTGGGCGACCCGGTGGACTCTCTAAGCTTTTATGAATTTTTGGAAACAAAGAGATTCTGGGGATTGTTGGAAACTGTTTAAACAAGTATTTACATTCTTTGTTAGTTATTATACCCCTCTCACTTGCCACTATCAACAAAGAGCGTATCTCTCTCGTTGAAGTATGCCGGTCAGATCTTCTCCCAATCTGTCATAGAACCCCTTATCATCCAACTGTCTTGCTGCCTCATTTAAGTATTTCTCCCTGTCTTGCACTACTACTGCACCTCCCTTATCTGCTCTAGATATTATTAGTGAGTCATCTATTTGCATTTGTGTCACTGCCTGTTCTAGCTGTTTAGACAGATTCACAAATCTATGAGGGTAAATTGATATGAAGCAAAGGAAGAATCCTCACTGTTTGTTTGTTTGATCTCAGCCTTCGCCCCTGAGGATGCCTAGAGCGAAACACAATTGTGCTGGGCTTGATTACAAGGGCTTGATTAACAAAGAACACAGTGAGGGGCATAATGGAAAGATCGTCCAAGTACGAATTAGGACGTTCTTACGAAACCGTCCAAAAATAGACCTGTATAATGGAAAAATAGTGTGGGCGTTTTTTCGATAATCGATTATCCCTGTAAGAAAACAATCAAATGACGAGCGCATAAGCGTGACTAAATTGGGCGCCCTAAGATGGTCGATTATTGCAGGTGCAAACGACCAAATCACGTGGTGTGTAAAATAATGTACAAAGGTGTATCGCAAGTACAGTACATGTTGTTCAGGCCATCCAGGTACGGAAATATATGAGGAATGCATATATGTGTCAACTACAGACATATCATGCTGCTCCACCCATACTTTCATCATATGTGCCCATCTGAATGTCCGGATCTGCATGCACTGTACACCTACTGAACATGCAGTAAATGCATATTGTGTATATGTGAAAAGGGTCGGGTGGGGTGCGTCATACTCATCTATATAAGGCACGTTTCACACTCCTGCAGGCATGTGCATGTCAAAGACGTCTATGCTTACGAGGGCGTCCACGTGCTGATAGGGGCCATATATGGAATGGTCATCCATATATGGAGCTGTGCATGAAACGACGTCCCTCACGCAAGGTCGTCTATATAAGGCACTTCTTTTCCAACACGTGGAAAAATGGCACAACGCAGGGAGCCAAATTTTGGAGAGGAGGAGAGCCTGCTGCTGGTGCGGCTGTGCGTAAGGCACCGGCACAGGCTGTTTATCCAGCACCACCACCTGCCCCCCAGGCTGCAGGCCATGCGAGCCTGGTCCCGCATCCGGGAAAGGTTAGAAAGGTAAGGTTATGGCCCAACCCCCCTCCCCTCCTGTACCTACACATATAACAGCTCCGTCATCAATGTTACCAGCAGTAACTGGAGTGTCCATGCAAGGATCATGAGTAATATAGGAACATGCACAATCACTAATAATTTGTATGTTATTGAAACGACCACCATTCCCACATCCCTACAAGAATGTATTTCGTTAGGTTAGGTATGTGACTATGCTATTAGTGTTATGTGACAATTTCGTTAGTTATGTGAAGGCCACATTTTCCAACCCCTCTTTGCAGCCAGTGGGTTACAACGCCTCCGAATAGTGGAAGCATGAGACCAATGAAACCTATACCATACTTTATAACATGGTCATGATAACACATATAAAGTAGTTTAACAAGCATACATTATAATGTATACAAACGGTACTGTCTGGCCTCATGCCCACCTCTCTGGCATCATCTGCATAGGAACCAACTCGGTGGCTGCTGTGGGTGCTTCACCACCCCACCCCCAATATCAAATATGTATGGAGGGAGGGGTCATCTCCACTGGGGGTTCCACCCCCCAAAATGGTAAAAAGGTGGCTCCTATGATTCACTACCAATGGAGGTGCCCCCCCCCCCCCCAACACTGTAGACCCTCTCTCTCTGGTATGTGAATAGCAAATGAATGTGTGCAGAGGACAAAAAGGACCAACACCCCTGACCCCTGCTCTACAAACTTATATCTTACAGACGCTTTGGAGTCCACCGGGACCTGGAGTCCCTGAGGAGGCGGTTCCGCCGGGTGAGGCGGGAGAGGCCCGACCTCATCCGGGCGGTGCGAAGGCACCTCAGGGCTCGCCGTAACTATTCAAAAACAGGACACCTGTACAGATTACTACATACATTTCATGAATAAAGCAAATGTGTTGTACAATATCACTTCCCATGTGCCTAATAGCCACCTAGTAATACCATATCTGTCCCAGATCAAGGATGCAGGTTGCAGGGGTTCTCCCATGAGCGTGCCTGCAACGTCCGACCATCCCCCTGAGATGAATGAGATGATAAGCCACACTTTACTATTCCCCTTATTGTGGTGGCTGATTACTGTGTCCTGGTACAGCTGCCTGAGGCCCTACTTTTACTGCATGTTATGGCCTAAATCACATAAAAGAATTGTGCTCAACACCCTTCCCACTGCCCCCCCCCCCCAATAACTCCTACAACAACTGCCCATCAACCCCTCGTTGCATCTCACAATGCAAACATGCTGGTCAGCAATGAATTTGGTATGGCAACATGTCCTGCGTGGTGTGTGTCAGAGGAGGGTCCAGGGTTCTGTTTCATGTCATCTGATGTAGCTCATTCCCCATGGGCATAGGCTACGCCTTACCACACCCTGCCCCATCCCCTGCCTCACGCCACCCAGCTACTGCACTATGCAAGCCATGGTGTATGCACTGATCTCAATCACACTCCTTTTACATACACAGGGCTCCACCAGGAGGAAGCTGAGCGCGAGGATGAGGAGGGCCACCACCTCCAGGAGGAGGAGGAGGAGGAGGAGGAGCAGGAGGAGGAGGAGGAGCAGGAGGAGCAGGAGGAGGAGGAGCAGGAGAAGGGGCACCTGGATGAGGAGGAGGAGCAGCAGCCAGGCCAGGAGGCGGCCCACCAGGAGGAGGAGGAGGACTCGGAGGAGGGAGTCCTCATCATAGATGAGGAGGATGAGGACATTCATGAGGACCCCTCCCCACCTGCAGCTCCGTATGAGGCCTCTCCCTCCCCTCAGGCAGCGCCATCGCCTGGCCCACCTCCATCACCTGGGCCAGCTTCAGTGTCCCCTGGCCCACCTCCATCCCCTGGGCCATCTTCAGTGTCCCTTGGCCCACCTCCAGCCTTTGGCCCTGCTACTGTGGTGCGCCTCCTGCAGCAGCTGGTAGATGGCCAGCAGCAGCTTATAGTTGGCCAGCACCAGCTGCTGCAGGAGGTGAGAGCCCTACGGCAGGGCAATGAGCAGCTCCAGGGCCCACTAAGGGTACTGCTGGGGCTGCTCATTGCCCTGCTACAGAGGGCCTTGCTAAGAGGGCGTGGCCGCCCTTAATTTAAATAGGGGGTGGCCTGTTGGGGGTGTGGGGAGTGGGTGGGGGAGGGAATTGTTGGGGTTGTGTGTGTGGGGGGAGGGAAATGTTGGGGGTTCTGTGGGGGGTGGGGGAGGGAATTGTTGGGGTTGTGTGTGTGGGGGGAGGGAAATGTTGGGGGGTTCTGTGGGGGGTGGGGGAGGGAATTGTTGGGATTGTGTGTGTGGGGGGAGGGAAATGTTGGGGGTTCTGTGGGGGGTGGGGGAGGGAATTGTTGGGGTTGTGTGTGTGGGGGGAGGGAAATGTTGGGGGTTCTGTGGGGGGGTGGGGGAGGGAGGGAATTGTTGGGGTGTGTGGGGAGTTGTGGGGGGAGGAGGGCATTGTTGGGGCTTATTTTGTAGGGGTGGGGGTGGGGGGGAAATAAATGTTTCTGTTACAATATAACTATCAGGGTGTGTGTGTGTGTGTTTGTCTCCCTTGTGCATTACATATCACCAAATGGTGCTGTTGAGTTGAGAGGAAGGAGGCAGCAATATGCATAGCATTAAATGTGCTGTGTGAATGAGAAGGTGATGTATGTCTGAGAATGTTGGCCATACAGAACGCCACCTGTTCATTCCAACCTGCATGGCCATATGTGCAGGGGGGTTGGGCCGGGGAGGCTGGATGGATATTTGTGTTCATGAATAAAAATGGCCAGCCAGCATCTCTCTCTCCCTTCCTCCCTCCCCTCCACCATACTGACCCACAATACAGAGTGCCATCAATAAGAGATTAATAGTGTACCACGTGTGATCTGCCAGGTACACACTTCCACATAACTCCAGGTACCACATACACAGTGTTTGCTGTCTGATGGACACATATCCTTACCCACAAGCCACATTGGTGGGGGGGGGGGGGGGGGGCCAAGAAGGACCTACAAACAGCTGGCTCATATTTTCACATTGAATACATCAGCTATGGTATATAATGCTGAGGAGCAAAAGGGAAACAATGGGAAACCCAATAGATGGATGGTTACTTCATCATAGTTGCAATGTAATACTTGTGTTAGGGAAGGGCACAAATAAAAATGGTGCTCATTATTTGCAGGTGTGATCACACTTTCTCCAGTAGTTGATCAAGGTGTGTTACATTCAAGTATTCTGGGTTTGTGTCAAACTTTGTCTCTGAAGTGACTTGCCTTAGGTGGGATTTGAACCAGCAACCTTATGATTATAAGGCTGGTGCTCTAACCACTAGGCCACAGCAGCCACCAGGGTTTAGCCACCACCAGTTACTTTGGGTTGGTACCTGTACACACACCCCTCTCCCTCACCACCACGTCATAGGCCTCAGTGGCACTACCTGTAGCTACCTCGATCATTTTGTCCAGGCTACCGATTAAAAACAATGTAATGTGCATGTTCCCTACCCTACTACCTATGGAGCAATTTAGGAAGGTGTTCCATAATGTGCTATACACATCCATTGCATTAATCATTCTCCCCTCCCCCGCCTATGGACCTTGAGAATGGGTGGCCACTTCATAAATGGGGACTGGGGTACACCAAATAAACAAGGAAGATGGAAGCTACCGGGAACCAATACAGCACCTCCAACAGCTGGCCCACACCACTGAGGACCTGCCAACCCCACAGTACAGTGCACAGGAACCTGGTGAAAAGAGAGCTACCTAACATCTGACTCCAGACTACATACATACAGTGAATGCACACTCCTTGACTATGAGCACAAAGAGAAGAGGTGGCAGACAAATGAGAGCTTACCATGAACGTCTGTTTCAAGACTGTGTAGTGCGCCTTTTATCTTCTGGAACATTAGCTGCACATCTCCCTGATTGAAATGACCCTTACCGAGGGGTGCTTGATTTGGGCCGACTGTACTAAATTCTTGGCCCCCACACACTGCCTGCTACAACCAGGCAGAGAGAATGGGAGAAAGGAAGGGAGCATCAGGGGATGTGGAAGACAGGAAACGGAAGGCGTGGTGGCTGAGGGCCAACAATAATTCCCCCCCCCCTAAATACACAGGTGTACCCAAGCATACATTGCTAAACACATACCTTCATATAAGTGAGGGTAAAACCCTGTAAATGATTATTACGAACAACGGGCAAGGTCTAAGTGCAGGAAATGGCAGGTAAAATGGCAATGAAGAAAGGGAAGGCAGGTGGAGACGCCCATACTTATCTACTCATAATCGAAACCATGTGTTCCTAATCGCTATCTGAGCTGGGCACGCTTAGGAATTATGTGTATAATTGAAAAAGAAACGCCCATATCAGAAACGCCTATTCCCCCGTCTCAATGGGCGTTCTTGGCGCCTATATAAACGCCCACTCCGTATTTTCGAAAACCCCATTGGTACAATGCCACCACGCATGCCGCCGACCCGGAAGGGTAATTTTGTCGAAGCAGAGGTGGAGCTCCTGGTGCAAGAAATAGTACAGCGGCACCGGAGTCTGTTTGCTCCCACAGGGCAGAGGCTGGCAGCAACATTAAAGCAGCGCGAATGGGAGGCAGTACGGGACAGCCTGAATGCTGTCTTCCATGCTGGGAGAGACGTGGAGGACTGCAAGAGGAAGTGGCGGAAGCTGAGGAGGGATGTTCGGAGGAAGGCGGGGGCCAATCCCCCAGGCAATGGCACTGCCAACCTTACACCCATGGAGCTGATGGTGTACTCCCTCCTACCCCAGGAGGGCATCCACGGGATTGGCTCCCTGGACACCTCAGGCCAGGCTGAGGACTCAGGTAGGTGTTTCATTATGCAGTTGGGGTATCTGTTGTGCTGCAGTACACTTGTGTTATAGAAGTTGGGGTCAGGGGGAGGGAGGTGAGGAGTGGGGGGCAGGAGGAGGTAGGTAGGTTGGGGGGGGGGGAGTATCTCTGGCTGTCTTTATGTATATTAACAGGCCACCTTTATGATGCTGTTGTGACCTGGTAACCCCTACTCACTAGCTCTCTACCCTTACTCCTTATCCCTACCGTTGTCATTGGGTTTCCTCTTACTTGTCCTGTGTGCCCATATTTATTGAATTAATTGTAAGCTCTATTTGAGTAGTGGTAGTGGTCATGTGTGTTATAGGAGCAAGCAGACAGGGTGGGTGCTGTGTGTGTGTGTGAGCACCCCCAATATTGAGGAAAGATCATGTAGCTGTGCAGGGAGGAGTGTTGGTCACTGGGCTTAGCACCCCCAATACTACTTTCCAGTTGGCTCCTATGGGTGTGTGTAGGTTACTACTGTGGCAGAACTTTGGGGGCCGTCCTTCCCTACTACTCCCTCCTATTTTCCCATTACCAAACTGTGCCTAGTTCCTCCTGTGACCTCTGTGCTCTACTGAGTGTGGGCCACATGCATTCAACTGAAGGAGCCTGTAATGGGGGTCATAAAGCAGTTCTATGCAGTTTAGCAAGTCAGTAGTAACACAACACATGCTGCAATGTTGTTCAATTTAACAATTATACAACTAACAGCTTGAGCACAACGTTGTGAGTGGTGTCCTTCTCTTGGCTGTTCATCCACCACCTCTACCCAGCTGCCTGCGGGGCTCTCTCTTTCGTACCCGTGTCAATTCCATTCCTCCTCACCATCTCTTTGCTGGGTCATCAGGTTGGGGGACATACCAATGTATATGAATGCTGAAAGACAAAAGTGGGTTATTTGCACCAACACTATTCCTCACTCTTGTGCTATACAGGTGATGACTCAGAGGAGGCTGGCCCTAGTGGCCTGCAAGGCCAACGCCCTACACCAGCAGTCCAGCCTCAACCTCCACAGCCTGCAGCACCAGCAGTCCAGCCTCCACCACCTGCACCAGCTGTGCATCCTCTGCGTCCACCACCACCTGCACCAGCTGTCCAGCCTCTACCACCACCAGCTGTCCAGCCTCTGCCACCACCACCACCACCACCTGCACCAGCAGAGGCCGCACCTCCAGCACCGGAGGACTTTGTTGAGGAGGAGGAGGGCCCAGCTCCCCGCCAGAGGCCATCCGGCCAAAGGAGGCAACTCCTGCGGCTGGCCACGGAACTACTCCGCCACAACGTGCGCTTGGAGGAGTACCGGCAGCAGAAACTGGAGCTGCAGCGCCAAGCACTGGAGGCACAGCAGCGAGCACACCAGGAACTCCTCCAGGCGCAACGTGAAGGCCACCAGGAGGTGCTCCAGCAACTGAGACGGCTGGAGCAGAGCATCCAACACCTGCGCCCTCAGGGCACCGCGCCTACTCCAGCCCCCGTGCTGCTGGAGCAGCCCCTGCCATCAACATCCTCCTCCACTGACCACCAGCAACCACCAGCTAAGAGGTGGGCATTGCGATCCTCAGCCTCCGCACCCACTCCTGCAGCACCCACCAAATCTGCTCCCATTCTGGGTCCTGTGGCCAGACCACTAGAACCAAGAAGGTGGCCCGATTTCCACGGTGCAGCCGAAGCCGCAGGCTGCCGTGGGGATAGGGAGGAGGACACTGGGAGCAGCAGCTCAGAAGAGGGTGAAGAGACTTCCCATGCAGCACCAGCTGCAAAGGAAGGGCGTGGGAGGGGTAGGAGGGGATGGGGGAAGGGAAGGGGAAAATGATGGGACATGCTGTAGGGTGAGGGTTGGTGGGAGGGGGGTGGGTGTGGGAGGGGGGTGGTGGTGGTGGTGGTGGTGGTGGTGGTGGGGTTGAACACACACATATGCACTGAATGTAAAAAATAAATGTTCACTTACTTTCACCTAAAACTTGTTTCAATGAGTCTTTGTCTTGCTCTTACGCCAAGCTGGTAGGCATTGAGCTCTGCTCTGTGGGCTGGGGGTGGAGGGGGCTCCTCTTCCAGCTCATCTGGGGCCTCTTCTGGTGGTGGCTGTGGCTCCTCTGGGAGAGGCTGTCCTCTGCGCTGGGCCAAATTGTGTAACATGCAGCACGCCACAAAGATCTTGGCCACCTTTTCTGGACTGTAGAGCAGCTCTCCTCCAGACCGGTCCAGACAGCGGAAGCGGTTTTTCAATAAACCAAAGGTGCGCTCAATGATCCCCCGGGTGCTGCGATGTCTCCTGTTGTAGGTTTCTTCTGGCCCTGGTTGTGGGTGGATCAGGGAGGTCATGAGCCATGTCCTCTGCGGGTAGCCTCGGTCACCTTTGCAGAAAAGCAGAATGAGATAGATGAGTGTGTATCGCTTGGAGCAGGTACAGGGGGGGCGGGGGGATTTGGATAGTGGGTTGTGGTGGAGGAAGCCAGGGCGGAGGGTTGCCCAGTGGAGGAGGTCTAGTATGGGTGGTACATGCATGTTGCACTTACCTAGTAGCCATCCACCAATGAACTCCCCTCGCTCGAACCTGCGGAAGATGCCCGAGTGCTGTAGGATGTAGGCATCATGGCTGGAGCCGGGGTACCTGGCACACACGTCTAATATCTCCCCCTGGGCATCACATACAACTTGCATGTTCATAGAATGAAATGCCTTCCTATTTCTGTAGGTGGCTTCGTGTGCCCGGGGGGGTCTGAGGGCTACGTGTGTGCAGTCTATCACACCGATGACCGAGGGGAATCTAGCAACAGCATAGAAGGTGGCCATGTTGTTGTGCAGGGCCTGGGGGGTGGTGGGGAAAGTGATGTAGTGTGAGGTGTGAGTTATGAAGGCATCCAGGAACTGGGTGAGACAGTGTGAAATAGAAGCCTGGGTGAGGCCTGTGTTAGCAGCTAATACAGATTGAAAACTGCCAGTGGCCAGGACAGAGAGAGCGGAAGTGATTTTGAGGTGGGCAGGGATGGGGTTATTCCTACGTGTCTGGGGCTGAAGGAGGGGTGTCAGCTGCTCACACAGCTGACGAATGGTGGCCCTATCAAACCTGAACCTTGTTAGACACTGCTGGTCAGTGAGTTGTAGGAAGGTGGTGCGGGGCCTAAACACTCGGGGCCATGAATACCTCCTGCGGTGGGTGGCCTCTTCGTGTAGCATGCATGCCACAAGTGCATTAAGTGCATCCATATCCCCACCACCAGCGCAAGTATTAGGACTAGTAGTCAAACAAACAGCAACACACACAGATCTTTCACTTCCAGCCACCACGCCCTCTGGCCACTCACTCGCCAAACAGTACAGGAACACAGAGACAAACGGAGGTCAGGGAATAGAGTATACACGTGGGAAGAGTGAATGGGGAGGGATAGGGGGAGGGGAAGGGGGCGATGGAGCAAAGGAGTAGGAGTAAGGAACGGTCAAAGGGTAAGACACAAAAAGAGGCAGGGCACACAGACGACCGTCACAGGTACTCAACACGCTCGGCTTTCTCTCTGCAACCACCACTTCAGCTCTTCCACCAACAATATCGCCACTCTCCACCTACACTTCATGGGTCTAGTCAACCCAAATAAAAACAAAATATAGTACACCGGTCTCTACAATCAAGTTGGGGCAAAGAGAGCATCCAGATAAAAGTAATTTTTAAGGAAAAGTATACCTTGGAGGAAGGGAGACCCTAAATCTGTACTGAATGTGAAAAAAGTACACTTTAGCTGTAACTAATGTACTAAAAATGGTGATAAGAGACAGAATCTAAGTAGCTAACATGTCTACAAGGGAATGCAGAAAAGAAATCTTTTGTTACATTGTATACACAACTAATATGTATTCAGGAGAAAAACTATTTGTATGTACTGATTGTACTACCCTCAAAACTAAAAAATTCAAGAATGGTCACTTACACTGATTGTATATAAGGGGTAACACAAACACCCACAAACAAACAAAAGACAAAGACCTAAGAGGCTGTAGATCAGTCTCAAGCAATACTGTTTAAATGCTCCGTGGAGATTTTTTTTTTAAATTTCTGCAGTTAATAAAAAAAAGTCTCAGTGGAGTGCATGCATATAATAAAAAATTAAAAGGATGGCCATGTATGAATAAAACCCTGATTCCATAAGAAGCCTAAATTTATAATTCAAATTCTGAAAAAGGAAAAAAAAGACAATAAAATATTAATTAACAAAGATCACATAGTTCCACTGTTCTGGCTATGTCATTCTTAGGACACACATGCACATGTTTAAAACCACACCATTTCTTTCAACTAATAGTATGTAAAATCCCTGTGAACAAAGAATAAAACAAGCAGTACAAGTTTGGTGACTGAGCAACAAATCATTCAATTATTTTCCCTTATTCTTCCCTAAAATACCTCCATCTGTTTATAGTAGAACTAGCCGTTGAGCCCGTAAAAATGGGCTAGTAAAGGATGGGGGGGGGGGGGTTGAAAGCCCCCCCCCCCGGATAGGTCGCCGCCACCCCCACCCCCCCCCGGAGTCCCCGCCGCCACCCCTCCACCCGGGCCGGGTACCTGGCTTCACTATTCCAACCGCCAGAACGCAGCAAACAGCTCATCTGAGCTGCCGTCGGCCTTCCTTCTTCTCTGTGTGTGTTCCGCCCTCGTGTGACGTAACGTCGGCGAGGGCAGGACACAGGCAGGTAAAGAAGGCCATCGGCAGCTCAGATGAGCTGTGTGCTGCGTTCCGGCGGTTTGAATATTGAAGCCAGGTACCCGGGCCAGGTGGAGGGTGGGTGGCAGCGGCGACTCCGGGTGGGTGGGGGGAGCAGTAGCGGCAACCCTGGGGGGGGAGCGGTTGCGACGGCGGTTCCCTCACTCGCAGGTGCGCAGGTTCCCTCTCTGTCACGCCCCTGTCATCACGTATTGACGCGGGGACGGGACAGAGAGGGTCTCTACTGCGCATTTGCGAGTGAGTACGCCTCTTGCCATTTATATGTTTGATACCAGATGCCTCTGAAGAAACAGAGGAAGGTAAAACACAAATAATACATTTTAACAAGGTATAGTTTCCAGTTAAAAGGTACAAACCTGCCTGACAAAGAGGCAACAATAAATAAAGAATAAGCTGAACTCAGCATGAACTTTTCTGATTCCTAGTTCTGGTGGTATTAATAGTTTGTTTTAACATATAAGTGTCAGAGCTTATTGCTATATGCAGAAATCTACAGAATTGAATTTGTTTTTAGGAAACTGCTTAGTGTATATTAATTCTTTTAGCCTGTTAGTCTAATTTTAAAACTAAAAGCTCCCTATAAAAGAGATGGTGGGGATCTACATGTGTTTCTATCAGTCTCATAAAAAACAAGCTTATCAGGGAAACAAAATTATTATCTAAAAACCAGATACACAAAGGAAACAGTGACATAGAAGTGTATAGAGCAAAAGGTAATTTAATCTTTTTTAGTACGGCTGAAGTGTAGGTTTTAACACAAGCTGAAATGGAGAAAGAGGTTTTGAGGGTAAAGATTAGTATCCAAAAGCAACTTTTATTTTTACATGGAGCCACTGAACTCAGCCAAGGGGCAGCTGAAGCTGGAACAGAGCCCTTACTTTCCTTAGCTAGAGATAAAGTGATCGGTCCCTGTTGCAGACTTCCTACTGAGCTGCTAGCTATGTCAGATAATTTTGGGGAAGCAGATGTACTGTCATCAAGCAAATTAAGCTTGTAACCTTCAGCAACTTATAGTACCTCTGTCAGAGCTGGGCACAACCCTGGCTTTGAGGAAGCACTGTTTACTGAAGGGCTGTAAGGGGGGTTGTTTATTTCCCACTAGTTTATCAGACTCCTGCTTCCACAAATTAAATACTTTCAAATGTTCTAATAATGAATTTCCCTTGAGCAACAAATTACTAGGTAACACAATACCTATTTCATTGAAAAGAAAGGATCCTTTTCACTTAGCTTAACCCATTTCTCATTATACTTTATAATCTCTCTCTGTTCCTCTGGATTTGCTACACAAACAGTCTCTAATGAGCAATCATACTGATAAACTTCTAATTGACAATTTGATAACAAAAGTGCAAGAAAAAAATCAGCAAAGCAGTAAAGAGACATCAGCATAATTAGATGTACTTATACCAAACATAATATATATCACACTTACCCGGGAAAGACAGAAATACAAAAAATATGTCACGCTTTCCTTCAATTTTCCCTTTCCTTCATAATATTTCATTTACCAAGCGTCTTCGGCCGGAATTCTACTACTACTACTACTACTACTATTTAGCATTTCTATAGCGCTACAAAGCGTACGCAGCGCTGCACAAACCTAGAAGAAAGACAGTCCCTGCTCAAAGAACTTACAATCTAGTAGACAAAAAATAAAGCAAACAAATCAATTAATGTGTAGAGGAAAGATGAGAGGAGGGTAGGTGGAAGCGAGTGGCTACAAGTGGTTACGAGTCAAAGCAATGTTAAAGATGTGGGCTTTCAATCTAGGTTTAAAGATGGTCAAGGATGGGGCAAGACATAGGGGCTCAGGAAGTCTATTCCAGGCGTAGGGCGCAACAAGACAGAAGGAGCAAAGTCTGGAGTTGGCAGTAGTGGAGAAGGGAACAGATAAGAAGGATTTATCCATGGAGCGGAGTGCACGGGAAGGGGTGTAGGGAAGGACGAGTGTGGAGAGATACTGGGGAGCAGCAGAGTGAGTACATTTATAGGTTAGTAGAAGTTTGAACAGGATGCGAAAACGGATAGGGAGCCAGTGAATCGACTTGAGAAGGGTAGTATGAGTAAAGCGACCCTGGCGGAAGACGAGACGGGCAGCAGAGTTTTGAACCAACTGGAGAGGGGAGAGGTGACTAAGTGGGAGGCCAGCAAGAAGCAGATTGCAGTAGTCCAAACGAGAGATGACAAAGATGTGGATGAGGGTTTTGGTAGAGTGCTCGAAAAGAAAGGGGCGGATTTTACGGATGTTGTAAAGAAAGAAACGACAGGTCTTGGCGATTTGCTGGATATGAGCAGAGAAGGAGAGAGAAGAGTCAAAGATGACGCCAAGGTTTCGAGCTGAGGAGACAGGGAGAATGAGAGAGCCATCAACAGAAATAGAAAATGGGGGGAGTGGGGAGGTGGGTTTGGGGGGGGGGGGGGAATGAGAAGCTCGGTTTTGGTCATATGTAATTTCAGGTGGCGCTGAGATATCCAGACAGCAATGTCAGACAAGCACGCTGAAACTTTGGTTTGGATGCAAGGTGAGATATCAGGGGTAGAAAGGTAGATTTGGGAGTCATCAGCATAGAGATGGTAGGAAAAGCCATGGGATGAGATTAATGAACCAAGGGAAGAAGTGTAGATAGAAAAGAGGAGGGGACCAAGAACAGAACCCTGAGGTACGCCGACAGGCAGAGGGATAGAAGTAGAAGAGGATCCACCAGAGTGAACACTAAAGGTGCGGAGGGAGAGGTAGGAAGAGAACCAGGAAAGGACAGAGCCCTGGAATCCAAGTGAGGACAGGGTATCGAGAAGTATGCTGTGATCGACAGTGTCAAAAGCAGTGGAAAGATCAAGAAAATGAGGATGGAATATTGACCTTTGGATTTAGCCAGTAATAGGTCATTGGAGACTTTAGTAAGCACAGTTTTGGTTGAGTGGAGAGGGCAAAAACCAGATTGTAGTGGGTCAAGAATAGCATGTGAGGAGAGAAAATCAAGGCAGCGGTGGTGAACAGCACGCTCAAGTAATTTGGAGAGAAAAGGAAGGAGGGAGATGGGTCGGTAATTAGAG